>NW_015664033.1:2074850-2120009 GCF_001515625.1 Sinocyclocheilus rhinocerous | reverse complement strand
GAGCATATGGATGTCCTGCCCGATGTACTATATTACCACATAGACCAGCCGTTAACGATTTGTCCGTCACGGACTGCGTGATTTCGCCACTTCATGTGGAATTTTTTTTTTCTGCGACTAAGCGACTAATATAATTTTGGTCATATGCATATAAACAGCCTTTTAATTAGCAGAGTAGAATAATCATGGCTGATAATAAGACATGCAAACATAAATGAAAACCAAACTGGACGCGAGAACAGCTATATAGCCTAGGCCTAGCCTGTATATAATCAAAAATTTGGAATTGGGATAACCTCCAAGCCGATACCTTTTTAAAAGCTCATTATGGTCAAATGTTTCTAAAATATTTATATTCCGAGGTAGATTGCTGGCAACAGCCATTTTAGGATAGTTCAGATTTGGTCTTAGTGACTTAGGAGTCCTCTTCACTACTCCTAACGTTTCACAGATTTAGGAGCTAATTTTACCGCTAAAACGCTTTGTGAAATACTCTTAGAACAAAAATTTTGGAGTCCTAAATTTAGGACTGACACGCTCATTATTTTTAAGATTTTCTCCTAAATCTGCGAGTTATGAGCTACTTTTAGCCTTAAGATGTTTTGTGAATACGGGCCCAGGTTTACAAAGCGTTCATGAAATCCAGCAAAAAGTCAATTGCAACTGCTATAGATCAAAAGCTCATATCTCACTGGTCAGTCAGGTTTTTTTTTAATGGGCTAAAAAATTTTGATGACGGACGAATGTTTGTGCATGATGTAGAATAGAAACCCATTATATCTATTCAAAATCTTGTTTGCAGTGAAAATTCGCCAACAAATGTTCGTTCTCTGTGTGAAAAAGCCCTCAGGCTGGTCAGTCTCTGGCTGTGATCAGCGCAGAGAGCCTGGGGAGAATCTGCTAAACTCTCTTCCTCCTCCAGAGCCTCTGCAGCCATGGATACAGCGCTGCTGCCTGATCCGAGAGGTCAAAGCCAAGGTCACCGAGCTGGAGATTTTTATGAGTGAAAGCATGTCTCTATGAGCCCACGTGTGTCCACAGGGCTGATTAGAAATGTATGAAGTCTGTGTGTAAGATTCACACCATTTCTAGGAACGTCCACAACCTGTCCATCTCATCCTCTCACTGACCATAGAAGTTTTACTCTAAGAACGTGTTATGCATATTCTGGTATTTTTGTAAAGCATATTCTGTCTATTGAAAATATTTGCTACTCTAAAGCATGAAAAGGTTAGCTGAGACTCCCATTCACAGTAGTTGAAAATCAAGATGGCATCCTGGTCTCTGAGGACACCTCTGTCACCTTCAAGCCTGTCGTTTTAAACGCTTGTGTCAACAATCAATAGATTTAGGTTATTATCTTTTCCTTTCCCACTTTCACATCCTGCCTCACATCCTTTCCTGCCCCCTTCCCTCTTGCCTTGTGGTGTCTTTGTGAATGAGGCTGATGGATGAGAAGGAGTGGTGTGTCCTCTCTGTGCTGTGACTGGTCATGTCAATATCCCCGGGTTAATGTGAGATTGGGGAGTGTGTGTGTGTGTGTGTGTGTGTGTGTAAGAGAGAAAGTGTGATTTGGGAGAAGGTTGTTACAGGGCAAGAGGACCGGGGTCAGCACCCAGCACACCTTAATATTTAATCAGACCGTTCCCAGCAACTCTACACCCTACAGAGAGAGGGATGAGAAAAAGAGAGGAAGACAGGATAAAAAGAACTCACAAGGACATCCATCTAAAAAAAAATCCACCTTTATTTAGTTGCAAACAGCGTCCAAATTTAACCTTTCTGCCAAAGGCAGCGGAATAGAGAAAATGTACAGGCCATGCTAATGCTGCCAACTGATTAAAACTGTAATTAATGCAGCTGAATTAATAAAATAATATCCTGATGAATACATCAAATCAATCACAGTTAATTGCAAATAGTAATATTTGCTAACCCTAAGCTTCCAAATAAAGCCAATTTAAAAGCATTACATTATTTTGGCACACAAGTCAAATCTGCAATAAATATTTCAGAGCCTTCATATTAAAGAGACTTTATAATGAATATAACGTGTATACACTCAATATATATGTATATTAATATAAAAAGGTACACAGCTGTCACTGGGGTGATACTCTATAAGTGTCACGATCTGTGATGGCAAGGAGCACGGAGCGAGAAACGAGGAGACGTGGAATACACAGTCAGTTTTAAGCCACGGAATAACAGGAGAATAACACACAATCCAACAAGTAGACCCGACAAACACTAACTGAATGGACTGGGGCTTTTAAACACAGGATAACGAGGGACTAAGGAGACACACCTGGAATCAAATTAACAATCAACACGAGGGGAGAAACTGGGTCACAGGGAGCAAAACACACACACACACAGGTCCATAATCCTGACAATAAGGTACAAAAGCTGAAAGTTAATAAGATGTACATGTACCTTTAAGGTGCTAATTTGCAAAGCTGTAACCATTTAAATTACTAAATGATTATTTAAGTGAAATAAGAAATAAGAAATTCTAGTCTAATTCAATTTAAGAAGTAATCCATTTAAACTATTTGCAAAGAATATTTAATTTTAAAATATGCAGACACACTATTGTTATTTGTATGTCTAATATTTCAAAAACGCAAAACAGTCATCGCTGAATCACCAGAGTTTTGTTTTGACTGAATTCTTTGTGTGAGGCTGGGCAAGGCTTTGCTTTCCTCTGGTCAAAGGTCAGGAATTCTATATATATATTTTTTCTTATTATTGAAAATAATCACTAGCTTCTACTGAGTTTGTCAGTTTGTCTATATTCATTATTCTTTCTTGCATATTTGTGACAAACAAATAATTCTCAGAATAGACCCTTACCTTGGTTTCAAATGAAGTGAATACAAACAGATTTAGATGTACAAATGGCAATTCCTGGCCTCATATGGTTTGACTAGTGGTACATCACGGTGGGAAAAGATAGCACAAGACACTGAGAATTATTAGGGACTCAGTTAGATTGAGTGTATAGAGAGAAAAACAGAGAGAAAGAGACCGATAGGAGAGGATGGAACAAAGCGTAAGAAAATTAAAATGCCGTTCATCACTTCGAGTGAAGTCTCGTTTAGGTTTCTCAGAGAGGGAGAGAAGAACTGCGGCAAGTGCACTAGAAAAATCTCACCTTATATAACACATGCAGCAAATGAGATATGGCCATTTAGCGAAGCACATATTCAATGCATTTACATAGTGAACTATTCATAAATGAACAGTGTAGGATCTTGTATCTTGTGGCATTCTGTTAAAGACTGAAATGAGCTTAAATGCACCATAGTTGCTTTAGCAGTGAAACAAATACAATTTTGTGGTAGCTGACTTTGGCTTCTTGTGTGATCTGCAGCAGATGGCACAAGTGCAGTGGTTTTAGGGTGGAGGTGAGGGCAGGACAGGAGGGGCAGGAGGGCAGATGACCCTCTCAAGGGGAACTTCAGTCCCCACTTTAGCCAGCAAGAGTTCACAGTATTGTCATGCTGTCCACACATCAGCATTTACACAAGAGCAGGGAGGGACGGAGAGAAAGAGAGAGAAAAAAACTGCTGAGCTTGCAGACTAGATGGAGTGGTGAAAATTTAACTAGCCTGATGAAAGCATAACTTTGCATGTCAAGTATTTTCAAAGAGAGAGAGAGAGATAAAGGAGGAGAGGTAAGAGATGTGTAAGCAGTAAAAATTGAGAAAGACTGGTGAAAGGAAAAGGACAGGAGAAAACGACGACACTACTATATTATGAAAGTTTCTTTCAAGTACTTCAGTTTTGACATGAACACAGTATGTGTACAGCCAGATGCATAGCCTTTCAAAGTGTTCTCCATTTAATAACCTGTGGAAACACAAGCACTCGACACATGGAAAATTTCATATTTGTAAGTTATGAACGATAAGTGTTTTTGTTCTTGTTTAAACTTCAGTTGCCAGAATCTCTTATTTTCCAGTAGATTGTTGTTCTTTTCTGCAGATAGAAAAAATTGTCTGCACACGTACAGTATGAAATAGGGCTGGGTGAGTTTTCTGATTTTATCCATTAATTCGAATTTAATGTTTTGCCACGATTTTATTTTTTAGAAATCGAGGAATCACAATTTTATATAGAAATATTACCAAACGTTAGAATTAGACACTTTGATAATATGCCAATGATAACTGTAAAGAGAAAAGAATGATCCAACCGCAAGAGATGCGAGGGCAACAGTCATACGTGTCCATGTTTACATAGAAAAAACAATGGAAAAGCAGCGCAATAAACCTGTAACTACTACTGTATGTCTGATATTTCATGTTTGCATCATGGTGACAGGCTGAAAGCTGCTGTTGTTTTTAAAGAACATTTATAGTTAATAATAGTCTACTGGTGTTGTACCTTCAGTCATTTTGAATTTGATTTACCTTGACTTTTGAGATTTTTTAAAGCATTTTCCTCATATTATTTCTGAACATATATTATGTATAAGAAGTTTGTACAAGATGTAGTTGTAGTTCATCCATATTTTCTGCAAAGATATTTAACAAGTGATTTAACATTTACATCATGTTGACAACTTCATGTGTGGTGCACTTGGAATATAATTTTCTTTAACTAGAGGGTTAATAAAGAAAAAGTTACTTGAATCATGTCGTAGTTACATTTTAAAGTTGACTAGTTAAAAACAAATTTTAAAAATCGAGAATCGGCCAAACGTTCTGAAAAAAAATCTATATTTTTTATTTTTTGACATATCGCGCAGCCCAAATATGAAATTACGTCACTTACACTTTAGGCTTGAAGTGGATGGTTGGAAAATTATTTCCTGTTTGAAACAAGAGGTAGGAGGCCAAAGTTTCAGCAACTACGAAGAATGTTCCTCTAATCATCTCAAACTACCAATAATAATACATCGCAGCCAAGAATGTAGGCAAAATTCTTCCCATAAACCCATGAAAGAACTGTAAAGTGTATGAGTCATATGATGTTGACAGTCTTAAAGGGACAGTTCACTCAAAAAAGATTTTTACAAAATTAACAATTATTTTTCCACCAAGGTCATTCCAAAATGATTTGATTTTGATCATAAAAGGAGATATTTTGAAGAAGATTTCTACCAGTTGAATGTTAGTACATCAAAAGATCAGGTTGCACCATGTTTGATTCTAAATAACACTAAACACTACTGGTTTTTGCTTTATTATGTTTCAATATATAGAAGCCAAAAGTTTAAATGAAATGTGTCTGTTATATCGAACTCATTCAAAGCTACTGTACATTGAATGCAATGTAAGTTGCTTTTGGATAAAAGCATCTGCCTAATGTAAATATAAAATGACACCCCCTAGTCACTGTGCTTTCATTGTATGGGAAACATTCTGCAACATATCACCTTTTGTGTTCCACGGAAGAAGGAAAAGATGAGAAAATGATGACAGAATTGTCATGTTTGCGTGAACTGTCCCTTTGAGCTGCACAAACATCGAGTTGAAGAATTAATTGGTGAGTTGAAGGCTTGGCAGTCTGTCCTAAAAACATTCATTAACACATTCACTTGTCATTTCATGGCTCGAATGAAGCCAACTCTTGTTGAAGTCTCACTACGAACATATTTTGTTAATGCGCGTGAATAGCAGCATCTGTAAATGTCTCTGGTCCTGTTCAGTCTTGGAGTCTTGTTTGTGTTAGGCACAAGTGTTTTGAGACTCTTGACCTCAGATTGCTCTTCCACAAGCATTTTAAAGGGTGTGGGAGCTGTTTACTCTACTGGCAAAGTGTTGATTGGCTGTACTCTATGTGCTCAGAGGAGAACAGCTGCTAAAATCAATCCAAATGACAGCTTTCTTCATCCATCTCATTCCCTCTCTCACTGCCTTTTACATAGATTCGTTCAACAAGTAACAGTCTGGAATTCAAAGCATCTTATACTCATCCCACCTTCTTCTTCTTCTCTCTCTCCATCTGTAGGAGCCGTACGAGCGTCTAGTATCTTCCCCATCCTCAGCGTCATTCTGCTCTTCATGGGTGGCCTGTGTATAGCTGCCAGCGAGTTCTACAAGTCCCGTCACAATATCATCCTCAGTGCAGGAATCCTCTTTGTGTCTGCAGGTGAGTCTATGGAATGAATCAAGGACGAGATACAAAAGTCAATGTAAACATACACTTGTAAGACCCAGAATCTTTTGTTTGCATTCTGATTTGTTTTAATTTCTCAGCAGTATTTGACCATTTTAAAACTTTGTTGAGCCCCTGTACCGTCACTGATAAGCATCACACACACTCTTTAGAAATAAATTATGCAACATGCTCACATACTACTCCTACAACACCTGCACATCTCAAATATACCATTATTTCTCACAACTCAGGTTTTTAGCATAATGCATAAAGCTCAATCAGGGCTCACCAGTTCAAGGACTTTTTTCTGTTTGCCCACTCATGCCAGCAAATTTCTACTTGCCTGCCTTTTAATAATAATTTTTATTAATTAAAACTTAAAGGTGCTGTATGTAAGTTTTTGACTCTACTAAAGCATAAAAATACCATAATATGTTTGCAGATATTTAAGAAACATGCTAAGTTAACATACTTGTTTATCTGAAAAACAATGCTACAGTCAGTTATTCTCCTTTGAAAATGGGCCGGAATGGGCCCGGAAAACAGAGACCAACTACAAATGGGCCGGAATGTCGGTCTCTGTTTTGGTTTGTGAAACCCGCCCACTGCCAGTTTACCCAATTGTATTTCGGCACCCCGGGTTGCCAGTTGGCGGAAAACACAGCATATTTCATTTCATTCATCGCCAAGTGCGCTCGTTCCTGTTGGTGTCTTCAATCTGGCAACCTGTGTGCGTCAAGTCTGAGGAGGAGGGACAGGGTGAAAAAAACCCTCTCCAATATTTTGAATTTGGACTGCAATACCTAGTTCAACCACTCGGTGTCAATCCTACATACAGCACCTTTAATATTATAAGCTAATTCATAATTTTACATCTACAATTTTAATACTTATCATGTTAAATGTATGCAATTTAGATTTGAACATACCCTAACATTCAAAAGTTCGGGTTTGGTAAGATTTTTTTTAAATGTTTTTGAAAGAAGTCTGCATTTATTTGATCAAACAATTTAGTAAAAACCGTAATATTGTGAAAAATCATTATTATTTGAAATAATTTTTTATCTGAATACATTTTAAAATTTTATTTATTCTTGTGATGGCAAAACTGAATTTTTAGCATCATTACTTCAGTGTCACATGATCACTGATATGCTGCTCATTTCTTCTTATTATAAACTTTATATATTATTATAAAGTTGTGCTGCTTAATATTTTTGTAAAAACTAACATTTTTTTCAGGATACTTTGATGAATAAAGTTCAAAAGAATGGCATTCAAGATCAAGAATCTTTTGTAACAATTATAATGTCTTTACTTTCACTTTTGATCAATTTAATTAAAGGATTCATTTATTTTAAAATAATCTTACAAACTACAAATGTTTTGAACACAAGTCTATATTAAATTATGAAAATTAAAAAATAAATTATTTTACATTTTTCACCCATATAATTTATTTTCATCAAATGTTTCGTTTTCTTTAAAGATAAAGTTTGCATGAGTAGCTGGAAATTACAGTTACACAAAAACTCCAAGATGAGTTCATAAACATTGTCAGAAAATAATGGCATGCGTGGAAAACCATTAATAATTAGTTTGTCATTTTCACCCGTCTTACTCATGCTGCCACAAATTATTTTCAACCTTAGCTTATTCAGTCAATTTTACCAAGGTCACAAGCTGACAATCAGAATTTGCAACTAAATGTAAAAGAAAACCTGATGTTTAAGTTTGGAAGACATACACATGATCAAACTGTGTAAGGTGTAGCGCTGGGGTAGGCACACTACCCCAATAGGGTAAGTGACAGTTCGGTCGGCTAACACAAAACTCTCTCGCACAGGCCCTCAATACTGTTTAGCAGTGCAATTCAGTAAAACAAACATTGTCTGAAACCAACAGCTTTGGCCTTAATGCCCAGATCAGCACAGTATCACTTAGACAACAAAGTCTTGCGCTAGACTTTTTCGAACAAACTGCCTCAGTACTATACAGTAGACAGTTAGCAAGTAGATTTCTTTTTCTCTGACTCGCTTTGGTCCTGATCCTGTTGCTAGGCTTAGAGAGGCCGTTTGGGATTAAACTCTAAAAATATGGTGTCCCTGACACACTTTCCCAGTGATCCATCATGGTGGTTTCACTCTGTCACAGACAACTCCAGCTGAGTGTGACTGAAGTCAGCAGTGAGCCACAGATCATGTTCCTGTGAGGTCACCCACTCCAGTCTCTGTTATAAGCTCACTTCTTCACTCTGATCTCCTCGTTTACTTGCTCACTCTGACAAATTAAGGTACTCGGCGTTCAGTTTATGGCTAAGGGGTTAAGGATATTGTGAAACCGGCTGTGTTAACCCTACCATTTAGAGGACAGTTACACTTTATTTTGTAAGGCACAGAGATGACAGTAAGGTTCTGTCATCCTCAGCTACATCCAGGGTCTAAACTTAACTTTTTGCTAGTCAAAAGAGAAACTGTATCAGCTGTGAAACTCTCCATTTTCTACTATTATTTAAATTTTATATTTTTCTCATTAAAATGGGCTAATTTAAACCATTTCATCCCTTGTTTCATCCACAGTGCCGAGCAGGAATTATTTAACAGCAAAGATAAACTTCTGATGATAAACCTACCACTGAGATTTAATCTGTTTACAACACACAATGGGTTTTAATGTTTTCTTAGAGGTAATAAGAGGTAAATAAGTGGTGTTGCATCAAAACTCACAGACATTAATTCAAATGTTTTAATTCAAAACATTTATTTAGTATGACTGATCTATTTTGAATGGGAAAACTACACACTTTATGATAAAGTTTTTCTTGCAGGGATTTTTTTTTTTTATATTTGTACTATAACTAGCTATGCTCAGGAAAATCGCATATACTATTTTTAAAAATATCTATAAAACATTTTATATGATACGTTTTAATTAGTTTTTTGAATATTACTAGTTTTTAAGCTTGCACAATGCTTAATAACAAATGTTTATTTAGTGCATGTCTTCAAATGTTGAGAACACAAAAAGCTTATGTGTCATTGACCCGTATCACTGTACAGCATGCATTAACCTTAGTCTGGGACTTTATATTGTAGCAAAAGGATGGCACTTTTAGCAATTTTTATAAAAGGCTCATGAAGACGTGTTACACTCCCTGAAAATAAAAGATATAAAAGCTGTCACTGTGGCGATACCATTTCAAGAGGTATTAATACAATATGTACCATTTAGGTACTTAGGTATATACAGTGGGTACGGAATACTAATATGTACACTTAAGATAATAATTAGATACTAATGTGTCCCTTTAAGGTACTAATATACACCCTTTAGGGGCAAATATGGTGAAAGGGTACCACCCCAGAGACAGCTTTTGTACCCTTTTTCTGAGAGTGTAGATTGTGAAAAAGCATTTTAGCCATGACTATGGGGTTAAAATATCTCCTCTCTTCCCCACAGGCCTCAGTAACATCATTGGCATGATCGTGTACATATCAGCCAATGCGGGGGATCCCTCAAAGAGCGACTCCAAGAAGAACAGCTACTCGTATGGCTGGAGTTTCTACTTTGGTGCTTTGTCCTTTATCATGGCTGAAATGGTGGGCGTGCTGGCCGTGCACATGTTCATCGACCGGCACAGGGAGCTGCGGGCAGGCACGCGGGCCGCAGATTACCTGCAGGGCTCGGCTATCACGCGCATCCCCAGCTACCGGTACCGCTACCGGCGCCGCTCCTGCTCCTCATCCCGCTCCACAGACCCCTCGCACTCCCGCGACGGCTCGCCGGTGGGCTTGAAGGGTTTCGGGGCTCTGCCCTCCACCGAGATCTCCATGTACACACTCACCCGTGGGGGCGACACCCTAAAGGGCAGCCACGGCACTCCCACCGCCACCTACAATTCGGAGAGGGACCACAACTTCCTGCAGGTCCACAACTGCATCCAGAAGGACTTGAAAGACTCATCCCACACTAACACAGCCAACCGACGCACCACCCCCGTATGAGGCACAACCTCCCCCCATATAGATCGCTAGGAGAGGGAGACGGGAGCAGGGCAGAGAGGGGGCGGAGGCCCGAAATATTACAGATAAAACTTCATGTACCATGCGTTTTCATGATTTGGAGAAACCGGGAGGATTTTTACTTTTCGATCAAAGATTACACATGTATGCATGATTTTGGCATTGACAAAATGAGGCTGGTTTGAAATGGAGAGAGGCTATAAGAGATATGCAGAGGGGTTCTTTCGGCCCGTCACACGGGAGCTGTAACTTGATTTGATATGTTTTTGTTAAGGAAGCATTTCACCACCCATCGGTCTACATGGATCAGCAAGCTACTGCTCCCTCATAAGTCTTCTTCCCCTCTCCACTATATTCATCATATTTATTTATTTGCTCATTTGTTATTTGCATTTAAAAAAAAACTGTGAACCACTGCAGTAAGGTATTCAGTAAGAAATAGCCCGGTCTGCAATCTCTTACAAAAGGTAGAATATATATACATATAGTATATATATGTGTGTGTATATATTAATTTTATAAATAAATCAACATAATAATCAAGACTTTTCTGAGGCAAAAAAAAAAGTCAAACCGCTGTTTGCTGGGTAATGATCTGATGGAAAAGAGACTCTGTCCCTGAGCTGCGACTGTAGCTGGACGACTGACGAAATCACAGAGAATCTTCACTGCAAAGCTGCTGTAACACGAAACTGACAAAGATGTTCAAACTTAGACAAAATTCTATTCTTTTAAAAGAACCTTCTCATCTTTTTCTCAGTCCCTGTTTGCTTCCCTTTTTTTCTGTACTCTCGCATTCGGTCGTCATGGGAGCGAACGACAGAAAAACAAACGCAAACCCCTTCGCTGGCACGAGCGACAAAAAGGGGTCAGAGTTCGCTGAAAGACTCCAGAAACGACTGCCAAGACGAAAAAAAGGAAGGAGGAGGGGGGAGGAAAAGAAGAGGATGCTGAACTCTTAATAAATACTTGCAAGAACGCAAGCGACAAATAAAGTACGAAATATTACGAGAAACGAAGCTAAGTGACTCACGAATACAAAGATTAAATGCATGCTATAAATTTACCGCAAACCTGCTTTTGAAACTTAAGTTTTAAAGGATAATGATAATTATAAAGGGAAAAGCAATGTTAAAAAAAGTTAAATATTAATGTTTTGTGTACTCTTTCTGTTTTGGTTTTTATTATTATTAATTATATTATTATTATTATAATTAATCATTATAATAATATACTTTGGTGATAAACCAAGCAAACGAATTATGACAAAACTGCTTTTTTAATTCTGAGTTGTTTCTTTGTATCCACGTGTATTTCTTTTACTCATTTCTTTTTCTCGGAATCACACGCCTTAGTCATTTCGTATTCCTATGGATTCATTTTAAATGTGTCGTTTTCTTTGAAATGAAATTCTAAAGGTGCCAAAACAGAATGATCCTAAACTTGGATGCATCAAGTCCTGATGAATAAACAGACAAACCCAAGGGGGAACAAACTCGATGCTTCTCTGTGTTTGCAAACCCTCACGCACCTGACGATGTCTCGAGCACCATTCAAACCAGCAGGAAAGCAGGCCGTGTTGTGAGCGAGCACGAGGCTTTCCAAATGAGTCAGACGTGAGTAAGTAACAGTAGGGAAGTGAAGTAACAGGCCACGTAATTACTCATCTGTTCCAGGCTCATCTATATGTGGGAAACGGTCTCTTAAGTATGTAATGTATCTGTTGCGTTAATAATGAGTGTGAATGATTCGCTCTGATGGAGCAAACCCAGAAAAATGGAGGGAAAAAAGGATGTGGTGGGAAAGTGTGCCATGTTCCAGAGAAACAGAACACAAGTTTGTAATAAAACATGTGACCTACTCAAGCGTTCTAGCATGCTAAAAGCATCACTTTCATTCCCGCCGACCTTCGCATAACAGGTTCGGATTTACACGTAGGACAGAATAGCTTCAGAGAGCAGCAGAGGGCTTAAGTTTTACTTTCAAAGCATGAATTCATGCTCAGTAAGGGAATATGTCCATCTAGACCAGTGAATCTCAACCTTTTGGCGTACCGGACCCCAGTCCAATTCAGAACCATCCTCAAGGACCCCCAGAACAAAATTGACTCATCTATGTATCATTTGTGTCTTTGTGAGGACCAAATGCAGTCAAGTATAATTCAAGTTAGTTGACTTGTCCAGTATTTGGCCATATCATCAGCTATATTGGATTTTTCTTTCATGGGAACATGTCATGTCAAAATATACAAAATTTATTTTAAAAATCATACTTTATACGGACCCCCTGGCCTTACGTCAAGGACCCCTGGTTGAGAAACACTGATCTATACAACAAGCTTTCCTGTGAGAAATACATTTTCTCAGGCAGATATTTTTTTTTGCTGCTATACATGTTGGATTCATGCCTTCTTAATATATGCCGAAATCTGACCCGCTGTCTATAAGCGACTTTTTGCAAGTCATAAAGTCATAATTTATAAGCCATTTTGCAAGTCTTCCCTCGACCAAGGAGGCAGAGAGAGTGCGAAATTACAACCACATGCAAGCTGTGTTTTATGCCTTTTTCAGTTCTCTGAATTAAAATGCTTCCCTCATTCTCCCACTCTATCTATGTATTCCCTCATCCATCTCCCTCCATCTTGTTGGACCAACATGCTTGTCCTTAATTTGCCTCCCCTGCACAATCTCTCATTTTTCCCTCCCTCTGTGAATCATCCACTTGCATACTACACCCCTCCCCCATCTATCGCTCTTGCTCCTTTCTTTTCCTCTCGCTCTCTTTTACATCTATCCTCCTCTCCGTTACACATTCATCACTCGCTCTGTCCTTTTTCTCCTTCATCACATTCCGACGTCTCTCTCGCATCAACTTTCCCATTCTTCTCATCCGGCAAATCAAATTCTACCCCCCAGCTCCCTCTCTCCTCATTACAACTTTGTGGAAAAAGGGGGAAAAAATCAACAGATTTAAACAGACAAATCAATCATCAGGTAATAGCCTCTTTGTTCCCGAGATCAAGATTACTGGCTGATGAATGAACATGCTCACTCTTTAGTTTCCTCTAAATGAGCCGCTGTCTCTCAGACTATGGGATGGCAGTACATACTGAAGCGGCATGTTTGCTGCCTATGCTCAGATTTCTCTGTGCTTTTGTGTTTAGACAGATTTTAGTTTGCAACCAGGGGGGTAAAACAGGTAAAACAGTAGCAAAACTCGAGAGCATGTTGATTTAAATGTGATAACTTGTCATATTAATATTTGTATTTATAAGCTAAAATTTACACTCACAGCTTTGATGTGAACAGCTGAATCTTTCGATTTGCACACACAGACAATAATAATAACACCCGTGTTTTGCATTCGAAGTTGCAGAAATGTGTAAAATGACATTCACATAAACAAAATGAGACATAAATGTGAACAACATATTTACTTTTGCACTTTACTTCAGTTTCGCTGTACAACCTCTCAGATCTTGCAGATCAAGTTCAGATCTTAGCGCTTTGACTTTTGCTTCTCCTTTCGCGATATTCCTGTAGCAGAACTCACTTGTGCACTTAAATGCAGATGCGAGAGAGCAGAACTGGGGGTGGGGATGAAGCCCTTTTATACAAATATTATTATTAACATTATTATGACAAGTTCTCACATTCAAATCAACAAGCATTCAAGTTTTGCTACTGTTTTACCTTCATACAATAGGGGGCATAAGCAAACTTCCAAGGGGGCAGCAGGATGAATTTGAATTTAAGTGAAACAAAACAAGCATGAAAATAACCCAAAATAACTACAAATAAAGATATTTTTCATTTTTATTCATCCCCTGAGCAACTGGGTAGAAATTTAGAAAAGTGTGATTTTTATTTTTTTTTTCTTATCTTATCTAGTAAATCACAAACAGCTGTAAAGGCCATGGAGCCATTGAATATTGTTGTGGACAATTAGGGGCTTTGGAATCAAAATGTTTGAGAACCACTGAATTAATATCTATTACAGTTTATGTGAGTTATATGTTAGTGACATTAGACAAACAACAGAACTTCCTGTAAATCCCATAGTAAAATTTTGAAGAATAATGTTTGTCTCAGATTTTTTCCCTAAAATTCCTTAATGCAAATTAAACAAGAATATAGTGACACAATTCAGATGATAAATGTAGAAAAAAAAATGTGGCATTGCTTCTTTCATTTGCTCTTAGAAGAATATGATGAGAAATAATTGAGAAATATAAGACTTAAGCTAAATATATAATATATTTTTAAATGTATTGCTGTCTAGGAAAAGGAGACATTAGAGGGGAGCTCAGTAATTTTGGTTACTGGCCTTTTATTGACTTTTCAAAAGTAAACTTATTTTTGTATGATTATTATTTTTTTTTTTTAAACATGGACGAAAACCTACTGAGTGCACTTTTTCAAACACTTCTCCTTTATGATTTTCATTTCCTTTGGGATTATACACAATTCAAATATGTATACCAAACAAGGGACTAAAGAAAATGAGACCATCTGTTTTATTCAAAGTAAGAATGCAGTAATGCAGAGACGCAGGCGGTGATTTGAGTGCAGAGTTTGCATGGATGTCAGTGTGTGTGTGTGGACATTGGCGATGTGGCTGAAGGCATACAGCGAGACCTACATTTCCCTCTCCAACGATCCCCTTCTGTGGCTGGGAGGCACAAACTGTCAACCCTTAAAAAGAGTATTAAAAAGTAGAGATATTCCATTTCTAAAGTGTGTCTTTTTTCCCCTCTATACCGCCTGAAGCTCTGTTCACACTTACAGAGAATTACAGCAACTAAGTGACCAGAAGTTGTTCATTTTCAACGATCATTTTCTAATTCATGTACGGTCCACCCTTTGAATGAAAAAATATTTGCAAGTAAATTGCACATATTTCATTATATTATAAAGGATATTTTTCCAGTTTTTGGATGGCTCTGAAAGGAACACTTCACCCAAAAATTTAAATTATGTCATCTTTTCCTCATCGTCATGTTGTCCCAAACCTGTATGAGTTTTTTCTGTTGAACACAAAAGATGTTTTGAAGAATGTTGGAAACAGTTTTGGTTCCCATTGACTTCCATTGTATAGACAAAAAATACAATGGAAGTCAGTGGGAAACAAAACTGTTTGGAACGACATGAGGGTGAGTAAAAAGATGGCAGAATTTTTATTTTTAGCCAGACTATCAGACTACCCTTTAAAAGCATTTCACTGTTCTATATGATTAGTCCTCTTCTCAGCCCACTTATTGAAACCATGTCAGAAATTGTCAGCACTCTGAGTGATTTTTATTCATAAAATGATAATTGTTCAACGAGTCAAAGATTTGATGCATTATTCACTGCTACAGTTTATATACAATTCATTTTTTTCTGCAAAATGTTAATATTTGCAGCAATAAATCTTATTTTTATCCGCAGTAAATTTCATTTTTGGTTATCAAAAGCTATGGCCAGTTATGCAGCACTCCAGCAAGAAACAACAGTGACCTGGTGACCTCCAGCAATAAAATCACTGTTAGTATAAATTTTGGTTTGAATCTTCAAATATTGTCTTTGCATTGGATCTCTCTTTTGGATCCGTCTCTCTCTTTTTCTTACCCGGAGTGTCAATATCTGCATCTTGCTGTGAGACATGATGTTAGGTATTAGCCCCTTGCTGTGTACCTGTCAGTGTCTGTCTACCCATCTCAAGCCTTCTCTTTCCTGCTACCTCTCCATTTGACACCTCACTCTGTCTCTTCTCTCTCTCTCTCTCCATTCTTATCCCCCATCACTCTGTATGTCTATCCACGCATATCTGTTTCCTTTCTCTCTCCCTCTCCCTCTCTCTGTCTTCTGTTGTGGTGATCAAACGTGCCTTGTGTGTCTCTCTGCAGTGCTGTGTGATCAGAGTGGAGAGTGAGCACAAAAGAGAGATACTGTGTGTGTGTGGTTGGTTTCTCAGAGACCCGAGGAACATGCTGTCCCCTTCTGGCTGGGAATACTAAAGGCACAATCCCACAGCTGCTGCCTTTGTGTCTCCAGCCCCTGACCACACTTATATAAGCCCAGACCACAAAGTCAACTGTCCAACAAGCCTAAAATTCAGTGTATCTCTATCATCCTTTCAAACGGTCAGGGATGAGACACGACACAGAGCTGTGCTGTGTCTGTTTTTTGGGGGTATCTCAAGCTTGTGATGCTCAGCTGGGATCTGAGCTCAGCTGAGTTCACCCGGGTCAGTTTAGAGTAAAATCAAACTCAAATACTGAAACAGGAAAAAGAGTGGTATACTGCCTTGAACTGTAATTTAAGTTGTATGGAGATATGCATAAAGATAATATGAAGTAAAATATTACATATATGGTGGAGATCAAAATTAGAGAGCAATACAATTTCCTAAATTTCGGGGTCACTGCTTAGTCTTACTTGAAGTTATTCTATCAGGAGTAGAAGAGCAGTTTTTAAGCATATTTTTTACATGAGTTAAATATATTCTGAAGCACAGGATCAAAAACAGAAAAAATTAGATTTCTGAAAAAGAACACTGATGAAAATTAGAGAACATTTTCAGATACCTCCCAGTTATTGGTGTTAATCTGGCATTTGGTTCTAATTTCCTTAATTATATGACAACAACTATTTAACTGGCAGCCTAACATTCCAGTTATCACTGACTTTGCAAGATGGTGAGCAGTTCTAAAGTGACTGAAACCCTTCAACAGTAGGTTGTCCAGATGAAGGTCAATAGCAGCCATAGCAAGAAAAGTTGGTCATTCCAAATCTGAAATTTCTAAAATATCTTTACAATGTCACAAACTCATTCAAGTCACCCAAAAAGGGTGGTCATCCACAAAAACAAATGCACTTGAGGACAGGATAATACGGAGAATCTCAATGGGCAGTCGGTTCAACACTGCAGCTGGAATTGCTCACCACCCTTACCAAAAAGTAGTATACTTCAAGTTTATTTTAGTAAGTATACTTAAGTAAAGTTCAAGTATATTTTTGACCTGACGGATGACAGCTAAGTGGAATCCCGGAAAATAAACCGTGGAACTTTGACCATTGAGAGAACAGTTTACTCGCGCGTGACTTGTATTAACAGATTTGGTCTGTTTAGAAACTTTGCCGTGTGAAAGCGAACTGCACCAAGAATAAAAAGCAACATTGTAATAATTTTAATCCCTGTTTCGGAACAAAGCAATCGATCTACAGGTGTGAAAGCACCCTGAGAGCCCACTCCCTCTCAAAGAATCAAAAGGCTGCTAGTGAACTGGTCCAAAGTTCACTTCAGTGATGAAAGCAATTTAATTTATTAAATTTAAGTTTAATTTATTTGGGTCCGATGGGAAACATTATGTTTGTCATCAAACTGGGGAAAGACAGAACCCCGAGTGCTTAAAGCAGTCAGTGAAAGGTGGAGGAGGAAATGCTATGGTTTGGGGGATGTTTTGTGCAGCAGGAGTCGGGCCTCTTATACAGATACATTAAGGTAGAGTGAATGCAGATGTCTATCAGAGCCTCCTGCCGCAACATGCAGTTTCTTCCCTGCGTTCATCACCCAATCTCCCAGCAAATTTAATGCAGGACAATGCCCCGTCACACAGAAAAACAGGTAAAGCAGTTCCTTGAAGCTGAAAACACTGAAATAATGAAATGGCCAGCCCAGATTCCTGTTCTAAACCTGATTAAACATCTGTGGAAAACCCTTGGCGACAAAGTTATGGCTAAAAAACCCACTACACACTAACTGTGGAAGAGAGTGGAAGAGGAGTTGACCAAGATCACACCAGCACAGTGTGAGAAACTAGTGATGTCCTGTGGCTGCAGATGTGCTGAAGTCATTCAAAGCAAGGGCCTGTGCACTTCCTAGTAATTTTTGACTGCTGTAACCTTCAGAAATTTTAGTTGTAATCTTTCTTTGTGCTACAATAATTGCTGTTCTCTATAAATCACTCTTTTCCACAAAATAAAGGCGTGTAAAGGTTTTTTTAAGTACCTTGGATATTTTGTAAAACATTGTTCTACTGGCATGGTATATAGCCACAACTACAATTCCTTTGAATTTTGAATGATGATGCAGGGGGCCCTGGTTGCAATGTGTTGATTGTCAAACTATAAAATAACTTTATTTTTTATTTTAAAAAGTTGTCAGTTTTTTTTATTGACAAAATATTTTAGTTTGTCTTGAATATTTTTTTTCATTGGACCAGATTACATTTTAAGCTGTATAATATACACTATATTGCCAGATGTATTGGGACACGCCCTTTTAATGAACAGGTTTGGCTACTTTAGTTCTTTCTATGAGAACAAATCTTAATGTTTAAGCATATAATGATATTCTAGGGAATTGTGTGCTTCTAATTTTAATTTATTATTAATTTTATTTATTAACAGTTTGGACAGGAAACTTTTCTATTCTAACATGACAATGCCTATATATATATATATATATAATGCCTTATTAATATTTATAAACTTCATATTAACAGTATATCTTGCATATCTATACACTATACCTGTGCAAAAGGCGATAGAGAGAGTGTCAGAGCTTATTACTCTTCCGGCAATCCCTGAATCAGAGGAGGATGAGCGATGCACTCCAATGGCCACCGATTCAACTTAGCCTTTTACAGAGGCAAATTGCACGCAATTTGGGGGCGGCTGTGCAAAAGGCGATAGAGAGCGTGTCAGAGCGCTGTCGCGCTAGCCAGAATGGGGACTTTTATTATGTAACGCGGATAGCCGGAAGAGACACTGTTCATTACTCGGAGATCGGCAGACTGCTTCCGCTGCTTGTGATCGGGTTTTCTGCATAAACGAGTGCTGGAGACATGCATCATTGTTCATATCAGCCTCAGTTTGAATGTATCTTGTGTAGAGTGCGTCCTATACGAGTGAGTACGAATCCTCGTTAACGGATTGATGCTTGCTTTATCAATGATGACGCAGTTATTAGCTGTCCGATGTTGCATGGTAATGCTATTATCTATATGCTATTCTTGTAACATATCTGTTTATTCACAATGTTCGGAGTTATAATGTTTATAATGCTATAAGTTATGTGGTTATATGTTATACCAAGGGTTTATACATCATTATGTTACTGGAAGAGGGGAGCAGCCTATAGTTGTATATGAATAATAATACTTGTAATGGTGGTTTCATTATATTGCTTTTGTTTCTTTCAGAGAAACCACACCCTCCACCACAATCATACATTTCATGCTTCAACTGATAAGCACCCAGCCCTCTCAAGAAGACAAGATTCTTTAAAGACTGTGCTTAAGTTTCCCCTCTAACTGGCTCACGCCTCCCATCATTCTCAGCAACCCGTGTATGCTCATTTGCAGTGTTCCCAGAGTCCATCCTCGTCTCTATCACCTAAACCACTTTGTGTCCACTGCAGTCCTCAGCTTCTTGTTCCACATCTTGTTAGTAGACACAGACTGATGTGCATGTAAAGGCTGACTCCCCCTCTGAGTTGATCATATCGCATCTGTGAAAATAAACCTGTTCAAACTAATACTTCCCTCTGTGGTGTTCTGACCGACACACCTGGTTCACTGCGATTCAAGCTAGCCCTAACAGTATCAGGTAGCTCTTCGCTACAATACCACAAACTGAAGGGTTACTAGGAAGCTACAGGCAGGTGAGTTTTAATTAGGGTTGGAGCTGAACTCTGCAGGGCTGTGGCTCTCCAGGACCGGAGGTCGCCACCCCTGGTATAGGCCTGTAAAGCCTACTTATATTTTATATATTAATACAAAATCATACTCATTCTCAAAATCATAATCAAGTCTCTTCTGGTTGACTGTTTTATCTAGAGTTTTGTTTATAGTTAAATAAATTAACCCATGTGCAAAAAGAAACTCCGCGAACGACAACTGAACTGGCTGTCGCTAATGTGGGACTACTCAAGAGATAAAATACACTTTGACAATGTAATGAATGTAAATTATGACACAACACCAACAAATTCAGCGCTCTCACTCACATAAATGGAGCAGATGAGCAGCCCGTGGCTAATTATTAGCTGTATCACCCATTGCTCAGCGTGATGACCAACCGTTTCCCCGTGTCCCTCTGCACATGCAGACAGACTGTGGGATGCACTGCTCCGCCACTCGCCCTCTAGTGGTAAAGTGAGAGTTAGGTGGGCCTGTCTTCTGCTCAGCAGTCTGGTGATGCTTGTTGCTGGCTTTAAGAATGCTGTGTCCATAGGAACCAGCTCAGAATACTGATTCCACAGTGCAGCACTTGTGCATCAGGGCTGCAGTCAGGCAGACGCTAGCCAAGGACTGTCCACTGTCTCTACCCCGTCTCTCTTCAGAAAATAAAACCAATGCATGTGAATTATATTCTGCAATCCCAAATGGCAACATGAGACGGTTGAAGATATGCTCTACTCATACTGTGGGGTTTCAATGCAGTCCATAAAGGATAAATAAAAAAATAAAATAAATATAGAAATGGTTGCCTTAGACAATGAAAACATGTATTTGAATATTATTGCACATTTTTCTTTACATTTTAGTTTTTCTCCATTTTTTCTTTATTTATAACATAATGAAGACCAAAAATAGTACACAGCAAACAGGAGTTGATAAAACCAAATAATAAAGAAATATAATCTTTATATAGTATTTCAGAAGGCGGGCCTTCATTTGATACAGGAACTATTCGTGCAGTTCATGCCAGACGTGGGAGAGAGGTGTTATAATAATGTAAAATATGTGAAAAAATAATGTGTTTTTCGAACAACCTAGTATGAGAGCCTGTTCTAGTACACCCCCAAAACAAAATCAAGACTTTGTAAAAGAGCATAATAGGACCCCTTTAATAAATAATAAACAAATAGTTGAACACTGTCACATTGTTCTTTTAATAACTGAAATATCATGTAATTTTAAACATTGTTGAAAATACATGTATAGGGTAAGTGAAAGTTTATTAACTAAACTGCGACTAGTCTTAAAAAAGTATCTAATTTTCTTTTTCTTTTTTTCTTCAAGACTGGTCATAATAAGACTGGCTAAAATTCTAGTTGGTGAAATTAATTCTTTAAAGACAGTCTTAGCATAGTGACTATGTTTATGCAACTGGCTCCAAGTATCTTCATGCTATGCTATGAAGTATGTTAAAACAAACATTAAAGGGATAGTTCACCCAAAAATGAAAATTGTGTCATTAATTACTTAGCCTCATGTTGTTCCAAACCCGTAAGACCTTTGTTCATCTTCAGAACACAAATTAAGATATTTATGATAAAATCCAAGATCTTTCTGACCCTCCATATACAGCAACACAACTACCACATTCAAGACCCAGAAAGGTAGTAAGGACATTGTTAAATAGTCCATGTGACATCAGTGGTTCCAACATAATGTTACGAAGCTACGGGAATACTTTTTGTGAGCAAAGAAAATTAAAATAACAACTTTATTCAACAATTCTTCTCCTCCAAATCTTGTCTTCCACCATTATCTAGAGTACCTCTGCACAGAAACAACGCATGCGCGTGGTGCTGCGGACGTAGAACATGCATGCTCTGAGCCTTGTTTACGTGCAGAGGAATGCACGTGGTACTCTCTATAATGGTGGAATATGTGGAATAAAGTCATTATTTTTGTTTTCTTTGTGCATAAAAAGTATTCTTTGTAAAATTATAGTTGAACCACTGATGTCACATGGACTACACTGAAAAATAAAGGTGCTTCACGATGCCATAGAAGACCCTTTTTGTCTAAATGGTTCCATAAAGAACCTTTAACATCTGAAGAACCTTTCTGTTTCACAAAAGCTTCTTTGTGGCGAAATAAGGTTCTTCAGATTATAAAAAGGTAAGAAAGAGATGGTTCTTTAAAGAACCTTTGACTGAAAGGTTCTTTGTGGAACCAAAAATGGTTCTTCTATGGCATCGCTGTGAAGAACCTTTTAAGCACCTTTATTTTTAAGTGCATTTTACAGATGTCTTTACTACGTTTCTGGGCCTGGGGACATTTCAGTTGCATTGCTGTCTATGTAGGGTCAGAGAGCTCTTGGATTTCATCAAAAAAATATCTTAATTTGTGTTCTAAAGATGAATGAAGGTTTTACGGGTTTGGAGCGACATGACGGTGAGTAATTAATGACAATTTTCATTTTTGGGTGAACTATCCCTTTAATGGTCATTATAATGTAGTTTAATCTACAAATATAACGCGATTTTGTAGGAATTGTAATCAGGAGCGAAACATAGAACCCATTAAAAGTTATTTGAGCCAATGGGGATCGCTCCTAATGGAAACCCAATTTCAAGGTAGGACCCGAATTGTCTCAACACAGGCACAAAAAATTACTATATTTGAAATTGCCTATCTTTGCTAATGGAAACCACAGAACTGCGTTCCAAGTAAGACTACATACTTCAGCTGCCACGTCATCAAGCTCCATCGGAGGCCGTCTCGAATTAAAGGATCTTTGGAAGGCAACCTTCATTTCGAGACCTTCATTGTATTTTGAAGGATGCATCAAGTGTATCCTTTGTGTCTTCCAGTCACTCACAATTCTTTACACATATTCCAATTCATGAAAATATTTGGTGGGAAATGAGGCGGCAATGAACATTATAATATTATAATAATTTCATTATAAAATCAAAGACCAAAAGTGTTTTCGGAGATAAGGTATTATATTTTATTTTGTGTATATTAATCACAACAGTCCATGATGTAAATCAATGGGAGACCATAGACAGTTGTCATATTCACTGCTTTAATAATATAGTTACATTTTTCCCAAATTAATTTTTAATAAGTATTTTCGTGCCGCGACTCTTTGACCAGTCAACACTGCAAATTCAATGTGATTAGGCTAGGATGCTAATCAGCCAAAAATTAACCCCTTGCCTTTTTTCAGAGTGAAATCTAGTGAAATCTTATAATCCAGTCTTTTCCCCCCTCTGAATCTGGGTTGAAGTGGTCTGCCCTTCCCTTTGAAAAAGTGAAAAAAAAAAACGACAACACTCCAAGGTCTAAGCTCTTAAAAAATAAAGGTGCCATCCTTGATAAATCCTTATGAATATTTCTGGAAGGGTGGTGGGTGAGGGGCGAAGCGATTCTTGCCAAGAGAGCATATCTACTAGGCAAGGAGGAAGTAAGACCTAAACAGTGTGTGAAGAGCTTCCAGGGTTCTTATTACGCTGTGAAACGATGGGGGAAGCAGTTTTGCAATGAGTCAGTGTGAGGACAGAGTCTTAATTAGGTGAGCTCCCTTGGGACTGTCATAAACAAAAGCCTCAATCCGAACTTGATGCCCCCAACGCTCAGAGGGATGCTCCGTTCTCAAGGACAAAACCTAGAGGCATTGCCAGCTTAACCATTGTTGTTTGGGATTGCTACAAAAATTTACACACGAGTAGAACAGGCAGAGAGTGCGAGGTTGCAACAAAAGTCCTTGGCAGCCCTCTTCGAACTGTGTAATGGTGGGATGGGGTAGGAGGCCAGAGGGAGTGGGGAGAGCCAGCTGTTTCTTTGGTATGGACATCTGGGCACAAGTGCTGTGGGGTGTTGTGTTTGGACAGATGAACATGACAGGGAAAGGTAGAGTTCCTGACAATGCCCTCATCAGTCCCATCCTCCCTCATTACAATGAAGCTGCTGTCAGACAGAGCTAATTTGAGCTTTGTGAAGTAATTTAGCAGATTAGACACTGAGAAAGATGCATGTCAAATACGGAGAATTACGGAATAAAAAGTGGCATACAGTACAAGTGTTTTGATCAAGGCGAGATTAGTGTGGACTTTCCCCAACTGTGTTCGGAATCAACTTTTGTCCTCTAGAGGAGCCTTGTGAACATACAATACTAATTAAGTTATATACAGCATTCATTATCGACCAAGCACCTGAAGGCCAGGAGTTTCGCTGAGTCAGGGGGATCCACAAGGCTGCCATTGATCTGCTTCCCGCTCTGCAGCACTGCTTTCCTGGAGCAACCTTTCACAGAGGTCATACATGGAAAATAAAGACTACATTTCTTAGCAAAAGCTATTTGGTTGAGACCTACATCCAAGATTAGAGTGACTTGTAATTGTATGATTTGGTTCCAGTGTTAAATGGACACAGCATAACATTTAGATTGTGAACAGTTGATGTTTACAACTTAGTTGCACAACAATCTGAAAATCAAGTCAAGACACCCCAACAAAAACACCTTATTTTCTCCACATGCATGCTCAAGGAATAAATGCATGAATTAAGAAACAGTTAAATAGACTTCAAGACCTGGAAATGTCATGCACAAAATAAATTAACCCCAGGTGCATTTTTCGCAAGTATACCTTGTGCAATTTTTTTTGTGGGGTACAAATTATACAATACCTATATCTTTTAAAATAAGGAAATTACTGGAATTAATTAATTTCTTGATTTATATAAAAGCAGCCCTAAAGAACAAGCAGCTCTACTTGTGGAACCTTAAAGCTCTTATTTATATAAAAAAAATAAATAAAAAAAAAACAGGGGGGGGATGGACATATCACAAAGGTTGAGAACCACTACACTAAACCAAGTGGAGAACTGAGAACAGTTAACCATTCTGAAATGCAAAAATGTTACAGAGCCCGTTCATTTTGGTGATTTTTATTAAACTCTGCTGTCTGGTGTTGTCATGCAGTACTGCAGAGTACGATTATGACATCTCCTCCTTGGCAAGGCGGTCTTTCTTGAGGGGTCCCTGTTGAAAGAAAAGATTGGTTACCAGCCAATTTAACTCAAACTGATTTTAACAGAAAGGTAGATAATGTATAACTGGTATAAATGTCATCAGAGAGTGAACAGGGAGAAAGCACAAGAGAGGCACCACTCCCCTGCCTCACTGAGCTTTTATCTTGCACTGGAATGGAACCCAAATCTCAGACTGACAGGCTGAAACAGGTTACGAACAGTGCACTGACCTGCAGAGGACCATGGGCATGGAGGCAGTTAGGTGTGGTGCATGTAAAATTAAAAGTGCAGAATCCACCAATGCCTCAGGACACTCGAGCACAGCCTATTTCAGACCAATATCTTTGGGCCCCAGTCTGATTCTGGGTGCTCTGGTCATAGCAGGGATAAAGTGCTGAGTAACCACTGCACGCATGCACTCACCATGAAGCTCTTCTTTTCCTCAATGGTCTGGAAACGTCCATGACCAAACTTGGAGGTGGTGTCGATGAATTTGAGGTCGATCTTCTCCTGGGCACGGCGGCTGGTCTGGACCAGGAGAGATTTGCGTAGGGTCAAAACCCTCTTCTTGGTTCCGACCACACAGCCTTTCAGCATCAGGAAGTCGTTGGTCACTTCACCATAGTGCACAAAGCCACCCTATAACGTGGAAAAAGTGGGTTTAAAAACTTTCACTACACAACCTTAAGTAACTGAAAACCCCATAAGGCAGAAATCTGCACACTCACCAGGGGGTTGATGCTCTTGTTGGACAGATCATATTCAGTAGAAGCGTTGCTCTTAACTAGTTTTCCATCCTTGGTGTGATAGCCGGCACCAATCTTGTAGATCTAAAACACAAAACATCATGAGAAACAAGACTCAAAAGAGGAAAGACTTAAAACTGATCCTACAGGAAAGCTTGGGTCTAATTCTGAGGCCTCACCTTCTTGTTGATCTCCGTGCGGTGGTGGTAGCCCTTCTGACCGGCACGAGCCACAGAAAAAGCCACACGGGCAGGATGCCAGGCTCCAATACAGGCCACCTTACGCAGACCACGATGGGTCTTACGGGGCAGCTTTTTTGTGTGCCAGCGGCTTGTCACACCTACAAAAACATTTGATTAGAAAGTGCTCTTGGAAGCTCATTGGCTTAAAACACAGCAAGTGTGCTGTCAGAAGGAAGGCAGCATGGGAAATTTCCTCATGCGTTTCGGGCGCCATGCCTGACGCTAATAATCCATGTCTTTCATCATTGTGCACAATGGTTACCAAATGAAAACTCACAGGAACAGACAAATGTTGAACAAAAAGCCATCCACCTACCCTTGTATCCGTGACCCTTGGTAACACCGATAACGTCAATCATCTCATCCTGACCAAAGACGTTAACGATGGGAATGGGCTGCTCAAGCTTCTCTCTGGCCCAGTCAACCTTATCAGCAATGGAGCCTCCGTTCAGCTGAATCTCCATCAAGTGGGACTTCTTCTGTCTGTGGGGCAGCAGGCGCATCTACAGAAAGCGGGATGGTTGGTAAAGCTCCATTTAAAAGAAAATGCTATTTGTATACACTAGAAACGCACAAGTCACAACCAAGCTTTCAACAAAAATAGAGTACACAATTTGTTGCACAACATCTTTGACAAAGCGATTTTGAAAAATCAGGTTCATTACACTGGCAAAGATTCATAATGAGTTTTGATAGTAATTTAAGTTAAATCAGAAACTTCTATTAAATTGTGTGGGAGGGGGATCCAGAAAGTAAGACATTTGGGAGGGGGAAAAAAAATAAATACATACAACCCAAAATTAAAAGCAAAATCCGAGTTCACTTCAAAACTAATTTCAATTTGTTCTTGAGACAAACATGTGGAATGGATTTAATGGTATGAGACAAGTAGAGTGACTTTAATTAAAATAGTGATATTTTGGCCATAATCTCCCAGCCTATTCAACAAGCGTCAAAGTGATCACTAAAGCTCACAGCGTAACTTTGTGCCGCAGCTTTTAAGCTCACCTGTGTGTGGGCAATGATGCGAATGATCTGGCAGTACTTCTTCATGGAGGAGAAGTCTTTCTCCAGCTGCTTCTTGCCCTCTTCATCTTGCCACCTCTTGCAGTACTTGGTAAAGGCCTTCTTCTTGGACTTGTACCTGAACATGGCACAGGGAAAGGTTGGCGCACAGTTCCTTCATAGCCCAGCAGGCCAGTGGAAGGAGACTGGGCATGGCTGCTAGCCCATCCTCAGGGTAAAGGGGGGCGTCAACAGCACTAGGTAATTTCGGCTCATGGCACAGTTTCTAAGGAGCCCTTTCCACCGGCCAGAGGAGCCCGGAGCTCATCAGGGCACTAGGCACCTGAGCGGAGCTGCACCCCACCAATACATTAGACTGGCCCAGAAAAACATGACAAATGTTTATTCTGGCCATCAACCATCAGCTCCAGACTAAACAAAACCAATCAGAAGTTATCAAAACCAAGCCTTACCAGTTCTTATAGAAGCGACGCTTGCACTCATCACTAATGTGCTCAGCAAAGATGGTCTTGAAAGAGCGCAGGCCACGAGGGGTCATGACATATCCAACAACACCCACTACAATCATGGGAGGAGTCTCCACAACGGTCACTGCCTCAACCACCTCCTTTTTGTTGACCTCTGATAAGCACAAAAAACACAAGTTAGTTTAACTGTAAACCAGCATGCCGGTTTAGAACCAGGATTTAAAAAAGTTTTGAACTGTGCTCAGAACTCGACATTCAGCAAGGGTTCAAGGCCCAAATATGTCCGCCCGTCGAGGTTTATCATCACTGGCAGACACCCTAATAGCAAAGTAGATTTCACATTACATGCAACAAACTCTGTATGCTTTCACTTACTTGAGCCGGGTCTGTCGACCTCACGGACAATGTGGGTCATGCCAGCCTTGTATCCGAGGAAAGCGGTCAGGTGAACAGGTCTACAATCATGGGAGGAGTCTCCACAACGGTCACTGCCTCAACCACCTCCTTTTTGTTGACCTCTGATAAGCACAAAAAACACAAGTTAGTTTAACTGTAAACCAGCATGCCGGTTTAGAACCAGGATTTAAAAAAGTTTTGAACTGTGCTCAGAACTCGACATTCAGCAAGGGTTCAAGGCCCAAATATGTCCGCCCGTCGAGGTTTATCATCACTGGCAGACACCCTAATAGCAAAGTAGATTTCACATTACATGCAACAAACTCTGTATAAACTAACTTACTTGAGCCAGGTCTGTCGACCTCACGGACAATGTGGGTCATGCCAGCCTTGTAGCCAAGGAAAGAGGTCAGGTGAACAGGCTTGCTGGGATCATCTTTAGGGAAACTCTTCACCTTGCCACGATGGCGTTTGCACCTCTTGCGGGGCAGGAAGCCCAGAGAGCCATGGCGTGGGGCCGAAAACTTACGGTGAGACTACACAAAAGAAAATTCTTAATTAATCTACATTACTTCTGTAATGTACCATTAATTTTGATAGAAAAACTGTCTTTAAACATTTTTTCCTGTAAGCTCCCATATCTTTGTAACTTAAACTAGATAAGCTTAATATTTCAATTTCTAACAAGTCATCTTAGATGGAAAAAAAAAAAAAGCCACTAGTCCAGTCTTGAAACCGTAAAAATGTTTTCTTGCACGAGTAAAGTCGAACAGGCAGATTCACAAAAACTGATTTTACATTAAATGGGTTGCCACCTGGAAATACCAGACAGCACAAGAAAACACTGACTGTTCCTTTATCTAGTGACTAAAATTTACTTCGACACTTCACTGGATAGGCCCTAAAAAGAAGCGCAGAAAACATCTCCCACAACGACAATGAAAGAAACCCAGGAAAGGACCATTCGACAGGCAGAATGGTTTATGATATCTCCCTTTCACCCTTGTGCTTTCTAAAACGCATTTAAATGGTTTATCCGTGTTAAGATTTCAAAGCAGAGCAGGACGCTGCCATTTTCCCCTTCGGTCAAACACGCACCATGTGCAACACACCCAGGCACTGCGGTTACCATCTATAATCACTGCAAAATATTCGTTTGCCTTCTGTGTATAATATACAGAATAGGATGTGTTTGAAATCAGATGGATGTCTTTGATTCAGGATAGATTGTGAAGAAGAGTCGATCACTCACCATTTTGTCCCCGGTCCGATTGAAAGAGAGCGACTGAGAGGCGGCGCTTCCTTTTAAGGCAAGACGCGCGTTCGACGCGTGTGCGTCACTGCATACGTCTCTCGTACGTTCATACGATCCTCCAGTGGCGTCGCCCTCTATGGGCCAGTAATGCACTGTACTCCATATGTAGATGAAGTATATTAAATATGAAATTTTCCGCTTGCGTCGTGAACATTTATTCTGTTTCGAGATTAATTTCAAATACATGTGTAAAATGCTTGTTTATATGCAACCAAGGAAATCATTTTAATCTTAAAACCCCTTCAGACCTGAATTATTTTCACTGAACACATTTTGTTTTATCCACTTCATATTTGCTCTTCTCCAGTATAGAAATGAGTCTAAAATACAAGATTTGTGCCAACTCATTTTTTATTAGATTTTGTTCATGTCCACTATAATGGACAGCAGGACTGAACATAAAAATCCTCATATTTTAACCATACTTAATAAGTAGAGTTTGTGCACTATAGTTGAACTAGTGTTTAAGATTTTGAAAAGAACACAAACTGTAAGAATTATCAATACAATAAGAATGTGGAAAAAACTAGTTTGATCCTTTTTGTTGGTTGAAGTGAGTGAATATGAGTATATGTATAAATGTCTTTGTGTGTATGTGAATGTGTTTATGTGTACTTGCTGATTGTTTTGATGAATATATGATTGTGTGCATTATAGCATCAGTGTGTGCGAGGGGGGTGTGAGTGTGTTTTGCTGCGTATTCACTGATCTCACATGCACTATGGCTGTTTCTCACTAAAACCAATGAAAAATTGATTGACAGGATATGGTCACTTTGAAGACAAATTAAATCATATTAATATTAATTTCATTAGTTAACATCAATGGTCATAAAACATTAACATTAGCATAGTTCCTGCTGATATCTTTCAAGACCCGATGTCCATTGCGATGGACATTAAATTTGAAAAAATAAAATAAAAAAATAAATCCTGTTCTGCAACTCTGAAAGATCTTCAAAATAACTTTGAAAATTATCATTTGATAGTCTTAATTTTATAATAGGTGCAAGTTGATGAGGCTACCATAAACAAAAATCTGCATATAAAAGGTCAAATGTGGACTTCCTCCTCTTCCGGTCTAGTTGGTTAGTCATGTCTCTCTTTTCTGATGCCTGTAGCTCAATCAGATAAAGTTAGGAGTCATATCTTCACTGTGATTGGTTGATCAGGGACCAATCAGTGACCAGGAATTGCTCATATTATAAAAACATAACATTTTATTGGTTTAAACAAAAAAAATCATGTGATGTCCATTTCAATGGACGCAGGGTCTGAAGGGGTTAATGTTTTGTTTCTTTGCGCTTTCTGTTGTTATTATAATTGGTAATAAATGACATGGCTGAACAGACTCCATATATAATATGCAAGTTCACATACGTCATAAAATGTACACCACCAAACCAAGAATAAGAAATATGCATGTTGATGTTTATGTGAAGTAACTCCTGTTGTGAGAGAAACACACACACACACACACCCTCATGTCTGTCGGTCTAGAAGAACAGACAACACACAACCTTCTCTCACATTCAGCCAGAAATGCAATCTATGACTAATTTTTGTAGTATGCTTCATGCATAGTGCAGTAATACACATCAAGTTTCTTAAAGGTATTTTATTAAATACAATCTGAGAACTGTAATCATTTCAAGTCAGCAGTAAGTTTTACAGCAGCTCATATCTGAACTAAATGCAGTGAACAAGTAGCAAACAGGGCAAGACCAGAGACCCATCCACTACACACTAGAACAATTAGTGCCTTAAAAAAAAAAAAAAAAGGTGCATTATATTCTCAATGCATGAAACAAAGCTATAAAAATGTTCTTGTAGCTATTCCCGAGTCCAGTGCCCATACAAAATACAAGTCTTTTACTTTAGGAGAGTTAAATATTTGCAAAAAAAGAAAACGATTACATAAAATAATAATCATTTTTGAATTTTTTTTCTTGCTGAAAATGAAGACACTGTAAAGCTCAGTATTGAGTAGTTTATCCATTCAGTCCATTTATCCACCGAGGTTTCTTCACCATGAACAGCAGAGGGCAGCACTGTGTCTTTGATAAAAGGGACTAAAGTCATGCATTGCAGATACAACAACCTGGATGTCACGTTCAACCGGCAGCCATTTCAATAAGTAGGGCATTATGGGGAGGTAGTGCTTCTGCCAGCATGCTTTGGTACTGTTACTTAAGGCATCACAGGGTTTGTGGGGAAATTGTGCATTTATTGATGCATCATAATGCACGTCTTTCATCTCAGATGCAAAGAAAGTGGTTTAAGTCTCACAGCTTTTATTCCTTGTGCCAGTCAGTAGGCACATCACCCAACAATTAGAGTTTTTTCAGAGAACTAACTCAACACTTGGCTAAAGTCATCAGTGTTTGCAGTAGCTGGCAAGGAGGAGTCTCAGCTTCCTCATCATCCTGGACAAACCTCTGGTCCTCTCGCTCATCTCAAAGTCCGCATCTCGCCTGATTCAGATTACGCTCCTGAAAGAAAGTTTTCCCGAACTCATAAGTGCTGATCATGACTGCACAGGCGGGAGCAACTTTGATCACTCTTGGAAGAAAACCTGAAAAAAATAAAAATAAAATAAAATAAAAGTGTGGTCCTACCCAAAACTAACAATACAGTTCTATGCATAAAATATATTATACATCCAAACAAAAAGCTATAAACTATAGTATTATATTACTACTGCATTATTAATTCTGACTAGGGCTGCATGATATTAGAAAAAAACTGGCATTGTGATATTTTGATTTTCTGTGTTTTATTGCGATATGAATTTTCACCAGATGACTTGAGAAGCTATATTTAGAAATACATAATTCAAGAATGAGTAGGATGATTATGTGGGGAGTGCATTTGCATAAAAACATACAACTGTACTTTACAATTACAGTATTAATAGTTGCATCTTAATTTCTTCATTTTCAAATGGTAAACCATCAAGCTTTTATTTTGACAGGGGCACACAAAAATATGCGCTGCTGAACACGAGCTACGTGTAAATGCTGCACTTCACTTTGAAACCGGTCGCGAATATGTTTACAGAAATAGCAGCCTGCGTGATTTGACAATGATGATTTTATTTCAATATATCGTGCAGCCCTAATCCTGACTTTCACAAACAGGCCTCTTTTAACTAATGTCAATCTGTAGTTTGGTTAGTAAAGTTATATAACTACTCTGACGTCACTATCACTAGATCTGAGAGCTTACCAGCAAACAAACCCCTGTATCCCATGTCAATCCAGATATTCCTCATCATGTTCCATGTGGAGGACGGTTTCTTCACAGAGACTGCTGTGAAAGGTCAAAATGTCGAGAAATTTGGTGCCTGATAAATGTAATTAAATCTAGTTTAGGTAATCAGCTCCGGATTGTTTTTAAAAGTGAGCCGTCACCTAATGACATCATGTGTCACTCAGCATGCAGGTTGCATTACTCCACTCTTTCTAATGTGTTAACAGGAGAAACTACAGAAGCTGCTATACCTCCGAGTGCCTGCATTTCTCCTAACTGGATTTGCCTGCGTGTTTTCACCACGTCAAACGGCAGGGTCAGAATTGCAGCGATCTGTCTCGAAAAAATACAAAATAAATAAATTATATTCTGATAAGCCAGGAGGGTATGAGAGACATAAATTTTTTATTAAAGGGGTCATACGATGTTTCAAAAAACACATTATTTTCCACATACTGTACATTGTTTCTCTTTGGATTTGAGACTTCAGTCTTTGCAACTTTACAGATCTTCTTTATGCACCAAGAGCTTGCAACACTTCAAAGACAAAGGAAAAATTTAAATCGCATCATATGACCCCTTTAATACTTTAATTCAACCAGGTTTAAAAACGGATTTAAAATGGCAGAAAAGACATGCATAATGTTATATAAAAACAAACAAAAAAATCTGTTCTTTTGAACTTTATATTCAAAGAAAAATATGATCAGTTTCCACAAAAATATTAACAAATATTAATTTCAACATTGAAAATAATAATAAGAGATGTTTCTTGATGATTTCTGAAGGATCGTGTGTGACACTGAAGACTGAAGACACTTGCATCACAGGAATAAATTACATTGTACAGTGTATTCAAATAGAAAACATTTAATTTAGACTGTAATATTTCACAATATTACTTGTTTCTGTATTTTGGTCAAATGGTAAACAGACTTATTTGGGGAAAAAAACATACAAAACAGAAAAAAATGTATCACTTTCTATATATTATTAATTTCATACCCAATTATTCTATTTTCACTGCAAAAACAATACATTTCAATAATGTTTTTTTTTTTTTTGTAGTAACATTAAGTATGTAGTATGAATATACAAAATTTAACTTGGCCATTAGTTAGATTTCAATTCAAAAGACCGGTTTCACTCATGTCCTATATTCATCTGGGACAGAAGTCGCCCCAGCATTTATTCTCATGCAAAATGCCCTTGTTGTTAATCAGTCAGGCCAGATAAGGTTATCACACTCTGCTCACATTGTTTTATCTTTCTCACCGAAGCTTTATGTAACCATTCATAAACTCCTCTATATTAATTTATAGCCATTGGATTCCTTATTTTAAAGTGTCAACAAGCCAACAATCATATCTGGCTTGAGAGAGTATACTCACGGCTCCTGAGACGGCCCCCGCTGTAAAACTGATGGTGAATGAGGTCTGTGGAGCCCTGTACCGCTCACACAGCTGTGCCTTCACTAGCTCATAGTTAAACCAGTACAGGGCTGAGGGGAAAACACAAAAACAGTCAAACATTGCATCTGGGGAACATCAGTTCAGCATCACGCTGTCAGAGAGTGTACAGGTCACTGACCGGAAAAGGGCACGTCCCGTAGGACAGTGGGTCCCCAGCCTCTCCAGAGAGATAACCAGCCGTCCTGAGTCACAGCCGAGCGGATACACACCATCAGCTCGCTGTACGGTAGCTTACGGGACTGCATCTTAGTCCGAACTAACTCCAGAGGGCTGATCACAGACACCGCTCCCACTGAGCAGCACAGAGAGAGACATCAATAACTCACACCACAGCAATAACCATCCAACAGAACACTGGGAAAACAAAACTAGGGATGCACTGATAGTAACATTATGCTTTTATTTTGTCTAAATACATTTAAATCAATCATTATAAATTCTAGAACTGAATTTAGGAATTGCGACATTATATGTACAGTATAAAAATCTCTTATTTTGCAAAAGATTTCAATTAACAGTGTACACACTACAGTTCAAAAGTGTGGGGTCAGTAAGAACTTTTTTTTTTGAAAGAAAGAAAGAAAGAAATTAATACTTTTATTCAGCAAGGATTAACCCAACAGTATCGACAATCAAAATTGACAGCAAAGACATTTATAATGTTACAAAAGACATTTTAATAAATGCAGTCCTTTTGAACTTCAACTTTCAATTCAAAGAATCCTGAAAAAAAAAAAACGTTAACATTGTTCCCACAAAAAAAATAAAAAATAATGCAGCACAACTGTTTTCAACTTTGCCATCACAGGAATACATCTCACATGAAATATACATTTAAATAGAAAACAGATATTTTAAAATGTAATAATTTGACAAAATTACTGCATTTTTTATCAAATAATTGAAGCCTTAGCGACCATTAGAAACTTCTTTCAAAAACAATAATAAATCTTATTAGAATCGCCAAACGTTTCAACGAACAATAGTGTATATATTTGTTATAATTCATTACTATTAGTAATATATACTAATATTAATATACAGATTTTGAAATGTTAGATGGCAGCAAATCTACATGTAAAAACAGGAAAAAACAGAAATAACAAATATCCAATACTGCCAATAACCAATATTGTACGTGTATGTGTGTGTGTGTGTGTGCGCGTCACACTCATATCATATTATGAGGATCATAATACACAGTACTTGTATGAGACAACAAGGCCAAGTAAATACTCACATCTTGCTAACCCTCCTGCTATGAGAGGGATATGGACCCCCTGATAGCCCATGTTGTAACGCAGGAAGTCTCGCAGCTGGTCGTAACAGGTGAAATAGATGACTGTGGCAGGAACCGCCATCACCCTTCAAACACAAACACACTCACTGAAAACAACTTGTGCACTGATTACAAATGTGTGTCATTCCAAAGATTGATGTTTGTTCCTATTTGCTGGTTTGTAAAACCATGCGCTCAAGTGAACAGACCCCAAAAAAAGGTTAATTACAGTGAACTTGATACAGACGTTCAATCATTAACATGTTATTTATACTAGGGCTGCACGATAAATCGCATGCGATATTTAATGCGCATCTTGTCAGTAAAGCCGTTCTGTAATCAGCGGTAAATCTCCATCACCTGCGTGCTTTCACATTGAGCAGCATTAACTACACAGAGCCGTTGTTCACTGACGAGCTGCGCAAAACCACGTTCATATTCGTGCGATTTTTGGCGCAGCTCGTCAGAGAACAACGGCTCTGTGTAGTTAATGCTGCTCAATGTGAAAGCACGCAGGTGATGGAGATTTACCGCTGAATACAGAACCGGCTTTCTGACAAGATGCGCGTTAAATATCGCATGCGATTTATCGTGCAGCCCTAATTTATACATTAACAAAGTCAAAGGGTCATTTGCTTGTACAGCGTCTCCTGCACCGCTATTCGGTAAACAGCATGACTACTGTCATTTTATTTTCAAATAATGACCCTTGTGAGGCGGTTCTTTTAATGGATCACTTCAATACACTCGAGTCATCTGTCTGAATCGGTCTAGAGAATCCTTCACTCAACGATCTTTGTATCCGTCAAAGATTTATATAATTAAAATCTGACTTATTTGAGGATCTGCACTTGTTAATAACACTGAACTTGTTCGATTAGAATCAAAGTCTTTAGACTGAGCTGGAGTTACAGCACACGATTTATAAATAGACAGTAGACACACAAAAAACAGGTGTTACGATAGCGCCTGTTTTTATGTAACTGTACACTGGCTTTATGATACTGCACTTACAGTGTGGGAGGAAGTCCGCTCCACAAAGACCTGAGCCCCTCGTTACGAGTGATCTTTACAAATGCATCCTGAAACAAAAAAGAGAATTAATCAAGAGTGTGTGAGATTACAAAAACTTAAGAGTCACAGTTTGGAAAGATGCGAATGAATTCTCACCACGGTCCCGCTGAAGTGGGTAGGGGTTTTGTACCAGCTGGAGCAGCTTGACATATTCTGACACACATAGACGTGGTCCATCAACCCGTTACAATAGAGAAAGCATTTCCCTAAAAAGACAGCCAAAATGAAGTAGCATGAATCTAATTTGCAATAATTTTGCAAATATATTACCAATGGACAAGTACCCCCAAATTACTTCGAACTGACTGCAGTGCTCAATTATAAAAATAAAAAATAAAAAAAAAAAAGATGAAAAGTTCTTTGTGAACTTTTATTTTCAATTTCAAAACACTCGATTTTTAATCTTGCAACTGGTTATGGTAGAATTTTAAACAGAAACTTTGTTAAAGTTGTGCACTATACATATTGTATGGGTTAAAGTCAGCATGAAATGACAAATTCATTTATTTTCTAAATGTATGTTATTGATCTGATTTGATGTTGATCTGTGCACAATTCATACATGCATATTATGTGCCTTTTTAAAAACAAATTAGCATAACTCAATCTTCCAGTAAAACGACAGACTTCTCTTTGGTGACAGACATATGCTGGACTTCGCCAATCATTTAGTCCGCTTAAACCCGGTCCCTTTCTTACAATTGACAGAAAGCTTGCATTCAGATCTGCCTCCATCCAATCAACAACCAATGAAGAGGCAATGAAATCACCGCCGTTTTCAATAATCTGTTTTACTCAAATGTATGTCACAATATAGAAAAAAGAAGATCTGTTGCTTCTGTTACCTTGCAACACTGCCAGGTAACAGAAAAAACAAAAACAGAAGGAAAAGAAACAAACTGCCTATGCGGTGTGCAACCTCAATACTCTTGGACTGTTGTACAGACCTACAAGTAAGCAAACATGTGATGCATTGACATGTGGGTTTCCAAGAAAACTTATTTTCCGATAATTTAAACAGATTTGGCGATTAGAACTGAGGTCTTAGATAAGAGGTTCTATAAATATTAGCGACCATGGCATTGACCATGCATGCCGCGAAAGTTGAACCAAATCCAGCCTTGGCACAAACAAGCAGTCTTCTTACTATTTCTGGACATTACACAAGACAGGTTCAAGGTAGGTCTACCTGACATGGATCTTAGTCTCCTAATTATCCTAATGAGTTCTGTTAATGGTCCACTGCTATAAACATTTACATACAGCAGAGTAGACCTCGGAAATATTTTCTGAATGCATTTTTTTCCATCTTGTTGGGGTATTTACATATGTGCACATTTGTCATGTCTGTTTGCAATGTGACCTTGGGTTTAGCCCTTCAGAGATGTGGTATACAAGCCAAAATGTTGTCCACACTATGTGATTTAGTTGTTTTGCGGAGTGCGTTTGGAATTCTTTGAGTGCTGGTTATTGAGTGTTAGTGAAGCGAGCTTCTGGGCTTTGGGAGGGGACCATGCAGTTCACATACATTACTCACATTTTGAAGGGCGGATGACCCTAGCCCAGGGCCTTGACTCTGATGCTACGGCTACAAGAGAGAGAGAAAGAGAAAGACATCTCATAGGCCTCATGCTGCTTTGCATTTGCTATATGCATTGTGTTATCAAAAGCTAACAGACTACCATTCAAATGTTTGGGGTCAGTAGACTTTATATAAGAATAAATGAGAAATGAAACTTGTTATCCAGCAAGGATGCATTACTTTGATCAAAATTGACAGTAAAGACATTTATAATGTTCTGAAAAATGTTTGTTTGAAATGCTGTTCCCACCAAAGAATATTCACCAAAGAATCTTAAAAAAAAATATTAAGCAGCACGACTGTTTTCAACATTTATAATATGATAACTGATAATAGATGTTGTTTTCAGCACTAAATCAGCATAGTAGAATGATTTCTGAAGGATCATGTGACTCTGAAGACTGAAAAATTAAGCTTTGCCATCACAGGAATAAATTACATTTGAAAATATATTAAAATAAAAAAAAGATACTTTAAACTGGAAAAATATTTTACAGTATTACTGTTTTGTTTAATTTTTTATCAAATAAATGCAGCCTCGGTGAGACTTCTTTCAAACACATTAAAAATCTTAAGAATCCGAATGACAGTGTAGCTTCATTTTTGCTGGTAATTAAAGCTGAAATCATAAGCCATTTGTATGTCAATGTCCCCAAAACATTTAAACACTGTAGTGCTATCAAAACTTTGCTTTGTTTGGATTATGACCGACACAACATAGCAAGGCTGATACAACCAGTGGTGTAAGTTTGGAGCAGGACTGAGTTTAGCAAGCACTGGCAGACCAGCATGTTTTTAAGAAACCTGTTTGAAATCAGTCACTATTTTTGCTATTCTAATTGGTGTTGCTAGTAGCACAGAAATTATTCACTTCATCTTTAAGACGCACATTTTAGCTAAAAACGTAAGCGGAGCAAGAAAATAAAAACATTGATGTTAAACTGGTGTGACTTATATCATGTCTAGAGTAAATGCATGAAGTTCACCGTTCAATCACCTGTCATTCTTTCTGTGAAAACTTAAGAGTTTCATATCTGTACCTTGATAGAGGGGAGTTTGCTGGGCTTGAAGTCTGATCTTCACTACATCCAATGGTGTGACTGCAGGGAGAGAGAGGGACAAAGAGAAAAAGTATAATTTTGTCTTAATTAAAAAAAAAAAAAGTTAGCATTTTCATTCCATCTATAAAGTATAATGCTTGCACAAGCACAAAGCTTCCAATGTCAAATTAAACTATAAAACTGTCAACCCTACTTTATGAACACAATTATATTCCCAACATTCAGTATCATTCCAAAGTTTAGTGTCAGTAAGTTTTTTTTAATGTTTTTGAAAGAAGTTTCTTATGCTCACCAAAGTGACATTCATTTGATCAAAAATACAATAAAAAATGAAATATTATTACAATTTAAAATAACTCAAACATTTCTTATTATCATTTCTGATCAATTTTTGGTCACTTCTGATCAATTTTATGCATCCTTGATGACAAAGTTTTTTTTTTTTTTTTTTTTAAACGACTGACCCCATACTTGAAGGGTAGTGCTTAAACTATAAAACTGTCAACCCTACTTTATGAACACAATTATATTCCCAACATTCAGTATCATTCCAAAGTTTAGTGTCAGTAAGTTTTTTTTAATGTTTTTGAAAGAAGTTTCTTATGCTCACCAAAGTGACATTCATTTGATCAAAAATACAATAAAAAATGAAATATTATTACAATTTAAAATAACTCAAACATTTCTTATTATCATTTCTGATCAATTTTTGGTCACTTCTGATCAATTTTATGCATCCTTGATGACAAAGTTTTTTTTTTTTTTTTTTTTAAACGACTGACCCCATACTTGAAGGGTAGTGCATGTATGTTAAAAAGAATCATGCACATTATTTTTGGGATTTCTGCAAACACACAAAAAAGAAAACATTATGCTAAAATCAGACAAATGCAGCAAGTGATATCACAAACATGTTCAGAATTTCTACTGAATAGAGATATGATTGTGCTGATTCTTCTTCTCACCAAAAAGAGATGTTAGTACAGCCCCAGTGCCAGACGCCAGCATCTGCTGCATGGGTGTAATAGCAGCCGAGGGCCTGACCGCGGGCCCTTCCCCCATCCTGCCGGCCCACCTGAGAAACACAACAGAGCGCTCACGTTATACACGCATGTTTAGCTTACATTTATTTTCATGGTCCTGTTTTATAGCTCCTATCATCAGGGAGACCTGCTGATCTTCTCAGTCCTCTGAATAACAACGTAATGTCATCTGCTACATTCATGCAAAAATGTATTCAGATCTTAAGAGAAAGCAACCGCTAGAGGCAGTGATGATCATAATGGCTAAGCAATAGTGTACTGATATCTTATCTATTGAGCACAGAGCCGTGGGTGGGTCACCCTCCCCTTAGCCTATACTACACCCCTGCAGAGGCCAGTAAACTACCTTATAAGAAACAATTTAGCATGAGACTTTGACCGACACCAAGAGTGCAGCCCGGATGCATTCACCATGCAATGTGTTCAGTGTCGAAGATTTGGGTAGACTTACAGGGATAGTTCATTCAAAAATGTAAATTCTGTCATCATCTGCTCACCCTCATGTTTCAAGCCTGTATGACTATTTTCCACTGAACATAAAAGAAGATATTTTGAAAAATCTTGGTGACAAACAGTTCCGGTTCGCACTGACTTTCATTGTATGGGGGGAAGAAAATGAATCAAAACTGTTTGCTCGTCAACATACTTTAAAATCTCTTCTTTTGTGTTACAGAGACTCCTACACAAGACATAAGGAAATAGCAGCATACTAGTAGAGGGAAAAAACAGCAACACTTGTGGACTGGAGAATTTTAATCATTAGACTGGTATTACCTCCTACAGTACTGACAAAAATGCAAAAGCTAGAGCAAATCACAGCTTTAGGCTACCGACACAGAAAGGCAAATCCATATGCAACTAACTAAAAGATGAACAGAGCAGATATTACTCATCAGTGAGCACAATGTCGATCTTCATGTTGCCCTGATGCATTTATGAAGCACAGGAGGCTGCTGCTAATACGCAGTCATATATTTCTGCTGCAATGCTGTATCTTTGATCAGTGCAAACACCTCAATCTATCTCATGTGTTATGAGACACCAGAATAACAGCTGAAGTGCAGTCCATCATCTCCAGAGCTGCGAAACAAACCCCAAACAGCACTTATCTCACTCTTTCACATCCCTTCATTTAAAATATCATCAAACACAACAACTCACAGATGATGCATTACAAATAATGCTGCATATACATAAAAACAGGATTGTTGAGACAATGACTAGTTTAAAAATGATTAGTTGGGGGAAAAAAAACTATCATATCCACTTTGAAAATAATCCGAGACAAATTTATAGACCTTACTGAATCATGACAATCTTAATTCAGTAAAGATCATGTTCCATTAGGATATTTTGTAAATTTCCTACTGTAAATATATTAAAACTTAATTTTTTATTAGTAATATGCATTGATTCCAGATTTTCAAATAGTTGTATCTCTGCCAAATATTGCCCTATCCTAACAAACCATACATCAATGGAAAGCTTATTTATTTAGCGTGCAGACGATGTATAAATCTCAATTTCAAAAATTACCCTTATGACTGGATTTGTGGCCTATACGGTCACATATTACATTAAAAGTAATAGGCCTGAAAATGTTATGCTGCCATCTTTGAGCCAAGAAAAACAGCCGAAATTCAAAAACAAAGAACAAAACGTGCCGTTTACTCAAAAGAAATACAAGTCGAGGAAGTTGACCAAATCATGGGTAGCTAAAATTTTGCCCGTCCAGAAAAACAGACTATAACTGGCCTGGTTACTACTAACGTTACTGGTTACAAATAAAATGAAACGATTGCAGAAGGTCATGATGATTAGATAACCCTCGATTACCCGTGCGGTAACGACTCTCCTCCATCAGCCCAGTTTCATTAGCTGTGCGCTGATCGCATTAAGCGCAATGGCGCATGATAGCACATTATATCCAGAGCAGTGATAGCAACTGAGCGCTTTTGAAGCTAACGGAGCAGAAAGTGTAGTGTAATCAAGGAGTACGCGAGCTGCTCGTGCAGATAACTCACCTTTTGTCTAAACCGGAGGGTTTCCGCGCATCGGTTCGGTTCGTGCCATTCTGAAGCGAGACTGTCTCCTCCGCCGCGCAGTCGGGAGGCTCGGGGCGTCGGTCTCAATGCGCACAGCGTCAGCGTCAGCGTCAGCGTCGCAGCGCAGCGGGTCTAAATGAAAACGCACCGCGCTCCCTGGCGGCCGCTCTGGTGCCAAATACACTAACGGTTGAGGCGGGTTGTTTTTGTCATGAAGCGAGAAAAAATGGGCCAAGTCGTGTCACGTTTTACTGAAGATGTCCTCTAGGCAGTGAGAACTATAGAAGTAGGTAGGAGTAAATTTAACGCACCTATTTACATTTCTGGATGTCTGCCATGAACTGAAATTATAGACCAATTTAGAGTCGACGTCACAGTTACGTCACTTGCAGCTGCGCACGCAGAAAAACACTGGGAACAAGTGGAGATAAATCCATGGAATAAAAGAAAAAAATAGTTTTGTGCCTTTTGATGTCAAGATCGGAATGCAAATATTTTTTATAGAATACTGTCGTCAAATACGCCTTTTGAAGCTAAACGCAGACGTTTGATATATATATATATATATATGACTTCTAAAAAAAGGAGTTACATAAGAAGTTACATAATAGTTTCTTAATAAAGCTATTAACATATGTTATATCCTATAATGGACTGTAGAAACAACGGCATTGTTATACATTCCAATGATTAAGGTTGCGAGGGAAAATATATGCAAGTTACTCCTTCCAGTATCCACAAACATGAGGAACTTTACCAAACTGAGAGATTGATTGCTTCTTTAATACACTATTTTGTTGGCAAAACAAAACGTTTTCTTTGAATGTTTTTTTTTTTTTTGCCTTTCCGTATCTCCCATAAATTCTTATGAAATTTGGCACCCCACTTCAGGTTTTTTCCAAGGAGACCAATGCCATCCAAGACCAAGGTCCTTGACCAAGGTCATCTAAAATAGGGTTAGGTATAAACTAAATATACAGTTTTCCAAACTGGCAATTCAGAATAAGTTTAAAATATATTTTTGGACCTGGATAACTTGCTTTGACAAAATAATTTTTTACTTGTCATGTAGAAAACCACTGCATTACCACTTGGCTATTTGTTATGCAGCGTGTTATTACAGTTGTTAATGTTGTTCACAAATATTTTACGTGATGCAACACTCTGAATGATGACACAATGCGAACAGTTACTTCAAACCAGACAGAAGACCCTAAACACCCTTAAGAACATTGTTTTGATGACAATAATGAGAAATTAGAAACACATCAAGCAATATATGCAACCAATTCAAAAACTAATATCATGACTCAAGTAATAATACAAGATAAGAATCCAAAACCAACAGAAATAAGGCAAGGACCACTTTGTGAAATTTTTACAGATTTATTTGTGAAACCAATGAAAACTTAGAACCGGAGCTTCTGGAAGAACCATTTGTTCTTGCCTGTCTTGTACCTGTAAAAGAAAACATTCACTATTATCAATGTATCACCACATGCAGGACAATACATGCTTATCATATTGAGAGTATCAAAGCAAACAGAATGTCCAGTGCCCAACAAGATTGAGCTGTTCCTACAGTCATCTCTCTGAACAGAAGCTAAAGTCAGCAAGCTCTGGATTATGTGGGTTTCAACCCACAAGACCGAGTAAACTTGACAACACTTTTTCTGCATCAAACTTAGGAACCAAATAATATGATGTCTACACACTACACTACAATGAAAAAGTTTTAATCTAGCCCTTAACGTAACATGTAAGCATTAACAATCAGAAACGTTCAATTCAATTGTAAAATTGAGTAGCCGAGATCTGGTGACAAGCACGTACCTCTCCTCAAACTTAACCTTGGCCTCTCTCCTGGCTTTGCGCTTCAGGGCAGGATCCCTGAAAACATCCTTGTTGACAACAGTTTTGTCCAGAGGAATGTCAACAGAGTATCTGGGGAAAGATGATACATTAATTAGACAAATGTACATGATTGAATCAGCAGACTTTGATTACCCAGCTTTTGCAATTAGTTAAAATACTGAGTTATTTATATTCTAACAAATAAATAAAGGTAATCGCTTCAGCTTTTGAAAATCATATTATGTAATTACAATTATTATACAAATAAGTACATTTGGCACACAAAATGAGATGACAGACAGGGAAACTCTCTCATTCACCATTTAATTGGCTATATGAAAACTTAACTGAAAAACAAATCTTCCATGGAATAATAATAAAAAAATGTTTTTTGTGCCTTTTGATGTCAAGATCGGAATGCAAATAATTTTTATAGAATACTGTCGTCATTTGAAGCTAAACGCAGACGTTTAAATGGACATACTATGGATGAAAACTGCTATGATTACTCTACTTTTAAAGCATAAATTCGATTTAAACAATAGGTCTACATAATATTCACATATGCTGTTCATAGGGGACGTATTGTATTAGCCCTACAGTTACAGCATGAAATATTATTTAAACCTTACTATTAGAAATGTTATTTATACCTTACTATTAACATTTTTACATAATATTTATGTATTTTATCTTACAATTCTGACTTTTTTTTCTCGCAAATGCAAGTTTATATCTCCTAGCTCGGACTTTATAACTCGACTTAACTCAAAAATAGTGAGTTTGTCAAATCTGAGGGAAAAAAGCCAGAAGAGCCGGGGGAAAAGAGAGAATGACGAGTTGTTTTTCCTTATTAGAATTGTGAGATATAATCTCGGAATTGCGAGAATAAAGTCATAATTTTGAAATATAAAATCAAATGTATCTTTTATTCCATGGCTCCATAGACTGCCGCTTGAAAACCGTCATTTTCTGCCTCCAGATAGGCTCCGCCCACAAAAAACGTCATCCCTGTTTCGGATCTGTAAGACTATCCCACTCTCTAACGTCAATTTCGTTGAATAACAGTGCTTATCGCTGGGTGACAAGCTCTTGTAATATGCAGAGAACATTTTGAAAATGACATCTAATCAATATAATTTATAATATTTTTAAACCTAACTATTTTGTACCGTATCCGTGAAATTCTCTAGCCGTAAAGGCTATCTCTCCCGGGTTTTCTGCAACCATGATGCGCACGCATCCTGAATGTTTACAAACCTATAATTGGTCTATTCCGATCAGATACCAGCAGTTTTTTTTTTTTTAAATCAAAGTAGAATTTCTATACTTCTGTGTGTTGACGTGATGATCACTCTTGTGTGTGTTAAACACAATCTGCTAAATATAGACAACTTCATTTTAAAGGAGACATATTATGCTCCTTTTTACAATATGTAATATAAGTCTCTGGTGTCCCCAGAATGTGTCTG
>NW_015664033.1:2032631-2067507 GCF_001515625.1 Sinocyclocheilus rhinocerous | reverse complement strand
TTTTTCTTGCAAATGCAAGTTTATATCTCCTAATTCGGACTTTATACCTCGATTTAACTCAAAAATAGTGAGTTTGTCAAATCTGAGGGGAAAAGAGAGAATGACGAGTTGTTTTTCCTTATTAGAATTGTGAGATATAATCTCGGAATTGCGAGAATAAAGTCATAATTTTGAAATATAAAATCAAATTTACCTTTTTTTATTCCATGGCTCCATAGACTGCCGCTTGAAAATTGTCATTTTCTGCCTCCAGATAGGCTCCGCCCACAAAAAAACGTCATCCCTGTTTCGGATCTGTAAGACTATCGCACGCTCTAACGTCAATTTCGTTGAATAACAATGCTTATCGCTGGGTGACAAGCTCTTGTAATAAGCGGAGAACATTTTGAAAATGACATCTAATCAATATAATTTATAATCTTTTTAAACCTAACTATTTTGTACCCTATCCGTGAAATTCTCTAGCCGTAAAGGCTATCTCTCCCGGGTTTTCTGCAACCATGATGAGAGCGCATCATGAATGTTTGCAAACCTATAATTGGTCTATAAGACAGCGTACCATAGAGCCATGATATATGATATATATATATATATATATGACTTCTAAAAAAAGGAGTTACATAAGAAGTTACATAATAGTTTCTTAATAAAGCTATTAACATATGTTATATCCTATAATGGACTGTAGAAACAACGGCATTGTTATACATTCCAATGATTAAGGTTGCGAGGGAAAATATATGCAAGTTACTCCTTCCAGTATCCACAAACATGAGGAACTTTACCAAACTGAGAGATTGATTGCTTCTTTAATACACTATTTTGTTGGCAAAACAAAACGTTTTCTTTGAATGTTTTTTTTTTTTTTGCCTTTCCGTATCTCCCATAAATTCTTATGAAATTTGGCACCCCACTTCAGGTTTTTTCCAAGGAGACCAATGCCATCCAAGACCAAGGTCCTTGACCAAGGTCATCTAAAATAGGGTTAGGTATAAACTAAATATACAGTTTTCCAAACTGGCAATTCAGAATAAGTTTAAAATATATTTTTGGACCTGGATAACTTGCTTTGACAAAATAATTTTTTACTTGTCATGTAGAAAACCACTGCATTACCACTTGGCTATTTGTTATGCAGCGTGTTATTACAGTTGTTAATGTTGTTCACAAATATTTTACGTGATGCAACACTCTGAATGATGACACAATGCGAACAGTTACTTCAAACCAGACAGAAGACCCTAAACACCCTTAAGAACATTGTTTTGATGACAATAATGAGAAATTAGAAACACATCAAGCAATATATGCAACCAATTCAAAAACTAGTATCATGACTCAAGTAATAATACAAGATAAGAATCCAAAACCAACAGAAATAAGGCAAGGACCACTTTGTGAAATTTTTACAGATTTATTTGTGAAACCAATGAAAACTTAGAACCGGAGCTTCTGGAAGAACCATTTGTTCTTGCCCGTCTTGTACCTATAAAAGAAAACATTCACTATCATCAATGTATCACCACATGTAGGACAATACATGCTTATCATATTGAATGTATCAAAGAAAACAATGTCCAGTGCCCAACAAGATCAAACTGTTCCTACAGTCATCTCTGAACAGAAGCTAAAGTCAGCAAGACTGAGTAAACTTGCCACAACACACTTTTTTTCTGCATCAAATTTAGGACTTCACTAAATTTAGGACTACACTAAAATAAAGTTTTAATCTAGCTCTTAACATAACATGTAAGCATTAATCAATAACATACAATTTAATTGTAAAATTAAGTAGTTGAGATCTGGTGACAAAAACATACCTCTCCTCAAACTTAACCTTGGCCTCTCTCCTGGCTTTGCGCTTCAGAGCAGGATCCCTGAAAACATCCTTGTTGACAACAGTTTTGTCCAGAGGAATGTCAACAGAGTATCTGGATACATTAATTACATTAATTAGACAAATGTACATGATTGAATCAGCAGACTTTGATTACCCAGCTTTTGCAAATACTGAGAATACTGAGTTATTTATATTCTAACAAATAAATAAAGGTAATCGCTTCAGCTTTTGAAAATCATATTATGTAATTACAATTATTACGCAAATAAGTACATTTGATAAACATATGTGGCACACAAAATGAGATGAGAGACAGAGAAACTCTCATTCTGCCTAACATCTCCTTTTGTAAGTCATATGGATAAGAAACAAAATAAAGGTTAAGTGATAAGACGTTTTATTTTCGGATCATTTTATTCACAACAGTCTCTCTTAAAATACCTTATATGGTTATGATAATCAAAACAGTCCTGAGCTAGATCAAGCTTTGATCTCTGCAAACCAAACTATCAATTTAATGAAATTTTTTCCCCACTAATGAAAAGATTTTATCATTAGCTAGCTCCACATTGGAGAGCTGCTTTATAACAGAAAATCAAGTTGCAGTTCTAACTGAAAGTGACACCAACTCTGGTTTTTCATGTTTAATACCGTAAAGCTGCTTGGTTTAAAGTTATCTATTGCATAAAGTACTATATAAATAAACATGACATGACTGGACTTTACTAGAGCACCGAACTGCAGAACTCATGCAAACATCCACATTGCTATAATCAGATTTTTTAGCTTCACAAAACAGCTCGTTATGCTGCTTGATACTGCAAATTGGTGTGTCTTACCTTAGCCGTAAAGGCTATCTCTCCCGGGTTTTCTGCAACCATGATGAGAGCGCATCATGAATGTTTGCAAACCTATAATTGGTCTATAAGCTGCTTGATATTGCAAACGGGTGTGTCTTACCATATTATTTTAATGTCTTATCTTATGAACACACTGGCTTGTAGCGCAAACAGTTTTACCGTTTGCTGCACTTTGTAATTCTTCTCATTATTTCCCTACAGCAGCTAATGAACCGTAAGTCTCGCCCATAGGCTAACTTCTGCATTGAAGAATAAGGTGGATAGGTACAACCAATAAGCATTTATTAGAGGTATTTGCAATGGCTTAAGATGCATCATGAAAGCACCACATCAACAAAACTATGTGACTGTGGGCTTTCTTTGGAAAGCAAAGTGCTTTTATTCTTCATGTTCTCATTCAAGTGATCAAATCACAATAAAGACACTTTCAGTTTCAAATAAATGCAGTTTACTTTCCATTCATCGAAGAATTCCAAAACAAAATGTCAGCACAACTATTTCTAAAATTGACAATATGAAATATTTCTTGAGCAGCAATTGATTTCTGAAAAAAAATCATGTGACACTGAAGACTGTAGGTAATGATGCTGAAAATTCTAATTGACCATCTTAGGAATAAATTACATTTTAAAACTTACTACTATAGGAAACAATTTTTTTTAAATTTTAGCAGTATTTCACAATATTGCCATTGTTTTTGATCAAATAAATGTAGCCTTGGTGATCATAAGAGGACTTGCGTCATTAGAAAGCAAGTGTTATGCTGATGGTACACGGGGCAACTTTTTTTGAGCAATGTTGTTAGGAAAGATTGTTATGTATATTGTTATGTGATCTGCTTATTTATTTTATTTTTCTAATTTATTTACTTATTTTTATGTATCTCTCTCTCTCTTGAATTTTAATTGCTATATTGTTTGGCCATCCTCGAACCCCTGGCTTTTTTCCTTGGCCTATGTTTTTTCACATTTGTGTTTCCTAAGCAAGTGTTTAATATCTATAAATATCTATATCTCTATATCTATATCCATCCATCCATCCATCTATTAAAAAATAGAATGTCTCCTCATTTCCCTGCTCTTGTACATTTTGTACAAAAAAGTAAGCAACACGTGTAAGTAAGTGTAAGTTTCACATATGCGGTGTACTCAGGTTTGGGCAAAAATTTAAGAAATGCCTTCCTTTCGGTTTGTGCGAAGATGTTGATTTAAAATGACAGGAAAAGACATTCTGTGATTTAGTTTCAATTTGGACAACTTCAACGAAAAAAACACGTAATAAAGCGTTTCTCAATGCACAACAAAAGCCCATCATATTATTTTCAAGAAACTTTAATTATTGTATGTACTGTACTGTACTGTATTGTACTGTACTATTACCATAATTACTACTAATATAAATATATTCATTAAATTACATTGTCTAAAGCATCAGAGAGCTGATGAGAAGTGAGAAAATGTGACTGCATCAGATTCATAGAGCATTCAGAACATTTAATCCATGAAATCACTGAAAAGAGACCATCATTACATCCAAAAATGATGGCACAAATTTTATAAAAGGGAATGTAATTGACACCGATTTGAAATCACTATTGAAATAATTGATAGTCTATTTGTTTCTAAGAAGAGGTACAAAGACAATAATAATTTCTTAAATACATTTGATAGGACAAAACAAACGGACATCAAAATAGGCCAAGCATGTATTCAGGCTGATATACTACTATATATATATAAAAAGGGGAAAGCAGGGGGGTTGAGACTACATTAAATAAGGGCTAGCTGAGCAGCCCTAATAAATGCATCACAACCATTCCTCCATATTCCATAAGGGTGCAGAGAAATACACTGAATACAGAATCCATTTCCATGATGTGGGATAACAAACAGTCCCTTCTTACTTGATGAAAGTTTCAGTAAATCAGTATTCAGAGTGGTTTAAGGAATCTGGAATCAGATCGGGTACAGTAGCAGGATACAATTCCAAGGATTGTACATTCAATATTTCAGAGCAGTAAACAAGGATTGACAAGACACAGAAACAGCAGGTATTCAAGCAGAGCCTCTGAACGCTGGCATCACATAACAGGCCATAAATAATTCAGTCAGTGCCAATGCACAGCATATCAGACTCATATTCAGCAAATGTGCTGAATGACCTCATTTCATTCAGTTCACTTGCTGTGCATTTCCTCCGGTAGCAGCGAGCGGGCAGCACGGCCACAAGATGCAGTTTTCTACAATAATTTTTAAGGTGTCACCTGGTTGGAAGGGCCAGGCTGTGGAAAGGAGTTAGGGACAGAAGTGGTTTTCCAATGATTTACAAACACCAATGAACAACTCTTTGTTTGTTCAGAATGACCTGAGTGTGTTGCTTGACCTAAGTGAGGTCTCACCAGCATGCATGATCTCCTCAGAAAGCAATACACTGTTTGAAATGCAATGACCCTTAATAATGCAAATGGAATCCAATCTTAAATTAAAACATCTTATGATTTGTCTGTGAACCACTGCACAATAATGTAGTACAAGCTCAGAAAATGAGTGCATTTGGCTACATAAATTTAGAACAAAAAAAGGAATTAAACCATTAAGTCACTAGTCACTATTTTGTAACTGTCTGTCTCTGTGTGTGTGTGTATATAGAATATGTTATATAGATACTGTAGTGCATCTCAAACATTTGCAATGGCCCTTGAAAAGATTTCAAGTAACAACTCATTCTTCTACATAGTGGTTGATTTTGGTAAAAGCTTAACATAACAAATCCCCTCAAAGGTTATGTAGAGGCAGTTACACGCTCAGGGTCACTAAACTGAGCACATTTCCTTTGTGTTGTGACAAATGCAGCATATTAATCATCATCATCCTCTTCAGTTTAGAGACAAGAGGCATTAGACCCAACAGCAACATTAGAGTCTCAAGAAAGTGCACGAGTTGCTTCATTTCCAATTTTTTTAATTCCAGTGTACTTGTTGATCTGGAAGCATCTTTTAAATTGATTTAAATTCATGTCATATATAATGTTGTTAGTGTTATTTATATTAGTGTAAACGGTGTTATTTTTTTTTTTTTTAAGATTATGAAGGTTGGGAGGGTTCCCCTTTTTTCTCAACCCATCAAAATTCCCATATATTTATTTTGCTTAGAAAGCATCTTTGATATTTTTAAGCTGCCTGACAGCCAAATCTACAGGAAGGCTGAATTTGAGATGGCTGAGGCAGCCCAGGATGCGCAGGGCACCTTCAAAGCCCGTTTGGGCCATGTAGCTCCAGGGCTGGTAGTGTGAGTGGATGAGCATCCCAGACTTACACAGCAGGTTGAGCCAGGACACAAGCCTCTGCTCATTGAGCGCCATGCACACTAAGGCCTTAAACTCAGAGTCCGCACTACGCTTGAATCGTCCATGCTCTTTGAGAACTGTATGGATGGCCCATAACAGAGACTGCTTGGGTGTGACCGTCACAGGACCGCCCCCTACAGGCAAACTGAAGGATTGAGAGAGCTGCCGAGCGGGCGATTCCACAAACGCCTGGCCGTTTTTGGAATGATAGTACTTGACGAAAAGTTCCCAGGGATGCAGGGTCTGGGGAGAAGAGCTGAAGGGCAGCAGGCAGGAAATGGGGGCAAGGACCAGGCTCATACCCTGGGAAGGAGCGTACAGTCCGTGGGCCAGCAGGTCCCGGAGCGCCAAGGCCAGTTCTTTACGCACAGAAGCGGTAAGTTCCTCCCAAGGTCCTCCAGGCGACAGGCAGGCAGAGTAGCTGACCACGTGTTCCTCCTGAGAGTTGGGCTGCTGGCGGGAGGCTTGCAGACGTACGCACTCCACGGCTCCTTCAAGTTTCTGCAGCAGGGGGCCGTAATCTTGAGACTCGCCACCCTGAGAACACACGTTCCGGGGCACGTGGCCCGCGGCGCAACCGAACTGACTCAGTGCAAAGATCTGCAGCACCGCTAAGGCTTTCTGGATCAGCTGAAGCCCGGTTTCCCGCATCCTCTGGGCCTGTTCGGGATCCACTTTGGACAGAGAGAAGGGATTTAAAGTTTCAAGTCTTAACTGTAAATTCCAATAAAAAAGGTATTATGAAGTGAAGTATAATTACCTCGCTTCATCCCTCCAGTGGCTCCAGTGTTTGGTCCGGCAGCATGGGCCTGCTGGCTCTTCACACCATCATTTAACAGAGGGTTCCCCACTTCATCTGAGAGGAGCAAGATCAGGATGGTAATCTAAATATGAAGGTTGGGAGGGTTCCCCTTTTTTCTCAACCCATCAAAATTCCCATATATTTATTTTGCTTAGAAAGCATCTTTGATATTTTTAAGCTGCCTGACAGCCAAATCTACAGGAAGGCTGAATGTGAGATGGCTGAGGCGGCCCAAGATACGCAGGGCACCTTCAAAGCCCGTCTGGGCCATGTAGCTCCAGGGCTGGTAGTGTGAGTGGATGAGCGTCCCAGACTTACACAGCAGGTTGAGCCACGACACAAGCCTCTGCTCATTGAGCGCCATGCACAACAAGGCCTTAAACTCAGAGTCCGCGCTGCGCTTGAATCGCCCATGCTCTTTAAGAACCGTATGGATGGCCCATAACAGAGACTGCTTGGGTGTGACCGTCACAGGACCGCCCCCTACAGGTAAACTGAAGGATTGAGAGAGCTGGCGGGCGGGCGATTCCACAAAAGCCTGGCCGTTTTTGGAATGATAGTACTTGATGAAAAGTTCCCAGGGATGCAGGGTCTGGGGAGAAGAGCTGAAGGGCAGCAGGCAGGAAATGGGGGCGAGGACCAGGCTCATGCCTTGAGAAGGAGCGTACAGTCCGTGGGCCAGCAGGTCCCGGAGCGCCAAGGCCAGTTCTTTACGCACAGAAGCGGTGAGTTCGTCCCGAGGTCCTCCAGGCGTCAGGCAGGCAGAGTAGCTGACCACATGTTCGTCCTGAGAGCTGGGTTGCTGGCGGGAGGCTTGCAGACGAACACGCTCCACGGCTCCTTCGAGTTTCTGGAGCAGGGGGCTGTAATCTTGAGCCTCGCCACCCTGAGACCACACGTTCTGGGGCACGTGACCCGCGGCGCATCCGAACTGACTCAGAGCAAAGATCTGCAGCACCGCTAAGGCTTTCTGGATCAACTGAAGCCCGGTTTCCCGCATCCTCTGGGCCTGTTCGGGATCCACTTTGGACAGAGAGAAGGGATTTAAAGTTACACGTCTGAGCTGAAAAGCAAATATAAAAGTATTATGAAGTGAAGTATAATTACCTCGCTTCATCCCTCCAGTGGCTCCAGTGTTTGGTCCGGCAGCATGGGCCTGCTGGCTCTTCACACCATCATTTAACAGAGGGTTCCCCACTTCATCTGAGAGGAGCAAGATCAGGATGGTAATCTAATTGTATTTATGTTGCTCCAAATAGCCACATCAAACTTAAAGCACAGGAAACCAGTGCAGTGGGCTCTGCAGATAGTGGCATAAAGCTTAATGATATTCACTACTGTTCAAAGGTTTGGGGTTAGTAAGATTTTTTAAATTATTATTATTGATATATGATATTTTAATTTAGCAAAGATGCATTAAATTGAGCAAAAAAAACTCACTATTTAATAAAGAACCCTGAAAAAATGCATCTGTTTTAAAATGTAATTTAAAAAAACAGTAATTGTTAAATTGCAATAACATCACATTTACTGTATTTGATCAAATAAATGCAGCCTTGGTGAGAATAAGACTTAAAAACAAAACAAAACAAAAAAACATCAAAAATCTTACAGACTCCAAACTTTTGAATGTTAATGTGTATTTGACTAAATATGACAAAAATGAGCATCACAACATTGACCCATAAGCAGACCTCCTCACCCTGTATGAAGTTAATGAACATCTCCAGGTCTCTGATTTGTGTCTTGAGCTGCTCAACCAGCTGCTCTTTGACTCGAGCCGGGTTGACTATCTGAGCTATAGCGGCGTCCACTCTCTGTCGGAGCTCCTCTGGAGTGAGGTTCCCAATGTCTTCATTCAGATTCACATCCAGCTTCTTAATCAGCTCATCAATGATCACCTACAGTATTGAGGTGGACAGACACTAAATAAAATACCCCAACATGGTTTTAAGGGTAATTACTTAGACCAATACATCTTCAAATGACTTTCAGAATGATGTCAACAGCATGAGAGCGTATTATCAGACGGACCCTCTGTCTCTCCATGACCACAGACTGAGGCAGTGAGTCATAGCTGCCCTCCTGGTAGGCGAAGCGTTCCAGGTCGTCGAGCTGAGTCTTCAGCTGGAAAATCAGCTCCTTCTGCTTCTTTCTCTGAGTTTCCAAGCGTTCCCTCTTCTCTCTTTCACTCTGCATATTATAAAAACACAAACACAGAGTCAAAGAAACTTTAAAAACCTAAAGCCAAACTTAAAAATATCCAATGTTTACATTGCAGCTAGCTGAACATTTTTGCATATGCTCTGGTGAAGGATAATGAGCTTTTAATTAGTTTGCTTCATTTGGTTTAGCTTTGCTTATCCAATGCAAAGCAATTCAGAATTGCTATACACACAGTTATAGTTTAACTATTTTACATTTACATTTAAGCCTCTGGTAACAAAAATGTAACTGATTAATATAAAAAGAAAAAGAGACCGAACAAAACCAAATCAAGTATGAACTCAATAATATCAGGAATACTTAAAGTAAACACTGAAGTTTAAAGAAAGACTGCACAAGTTCACGTTACACATGTTCATAGTACTCACCAATTCATCCTGCAAGCAAAGAGTGCAGAGGAGGAAATAAGAAGAAAGGAATGCATTTTAAATGGCAGTAACAAGATGCTCCAGCAGGAAGAAACACGGGGAAAAACTAAGTGACCTCCTTGTATATGGTTTAAAGTGATTTTTATGTCAATACTATGTTGATTAGTTGCTTGAATGACACAGAAACAATCCTTTAAACAAAAGAGATGCAGACAAATTGAATGCTGATTCCTGAGGGCATCACAGGGATATTGTATAGGCTGATCATGTGTGAATGAAAGGGGTGTGTGTAATTATGGGTGGGTGTATCACGGGTGCATATTGTTACAGGAACTGTTGCGGACTATTGAAGAAGACTTACTGAAAACAAAACAACACTGATGACACTGTAGATCAGAGGTTTTCAAATTGGGGTCCAATGAAAAGTTTAGAAAGACAGTGTTAAAATGTAAAAAAACATTTTTTTTTTCAAATTAAATAATAATATACAATAAAAATAAGATTACTATAAATAAATAAAAATTAAATAGAATAAAAAATTTGACCAAAATAAGCAAATAAATAATACTAACAGTACAGTGCTATAATGAGTAGAAAAAAAGTAATAATGTAACTCAACAGAGTGTAAATATTTTCCAAATAATAATTTGTCCACAGTGTAATTTGGGTCTTTGTATAAAATAACTATGTAATGTCTTCTAAATTATAGGATGGGGTCCCTCACATGAGGATGGTCATATTTGGGGCCTGTGGTGTCTAAAATATTGAAAAGCCCTGATGTAAATCACATGTAATTGAGACGGTTTCATGCCATTCTCCTACAAAGCACTTGTTTTGAGTCATATTTGAGATTTGGTGAATAAATTGCATCACCTCAGATGTTTCCATCCCTGCTGGGGGGGAAAAAAACCTAAGCCTGTTTTTGCTGGTCTTAGCTAACTTAAACTGGTCTAGCTGGACCTCCAGCCTGGCCAAGCTGGTATTTAACTAGATTGCCAGCTGGTTTCACAGCACCCAACCCCCTCCAAAAGACTAGTCTGACTCTGACCAGACTGAGAGACCAGGTCTTGGGTTTTAGGAGATCTTGGTTTGGTTTACTATGCTTTTTTTCCCTGCAGGGTAGAGATCACTACGACAGAAAACAACGGAACTCACAGAGTTTTCTAGCATCTGAGCATCATGTGCCCTGCAGCCTATGACATGAGGGCATCCTTTGAAGGCAAACTCCTCCAGCTCCAGCAGCATCCTCTCTTTCTCGTCGCTCTGCGCATGGACGATCTGTTTCAGCCGAAACTGCACTTGAGCGAAGTGAGACGTTAACGCGAGGAGCGACGAGTTCAGCTGCTCCTGCTCATCCTCCAGCTTCCTCAGCCTGGATACCAGGTCTGCATCGCTGGACGACACAGAGCCAGCCTGCGTGCCCCGCTTCCACTGCTCATCCTCCGGGTTGGCCACGGCTCCCACCGGCGCCCAGCGCTCCCCGGCTCCCGCGAAGGCAGCTTCGCTGTCGGAAGTGGACAGATCCTCCGTCGACATGTGATTGATAGTTGAGGAAGACAGCCTGGCTGTCCTTTAACCGAGAACAACCTCGACCAACTTAATTGATGCGCAGCTGTTGAACGTGAATTCAGAATATACGCAGCTGCTGCTTTAGCAGGTGCAGCGCAGTGTAACACTTACGTCTTCACAAAACATTGCAACGTAATCGAAGCGACTGAGATCTTGAGGTAATATGGAACCAACAACGCACCAGAGTTCCAACGAACGTGCCGTTCTACCAATATGTTCTATGTATCAACGAATGCGTGGGCAGGATATTTACGTCAGTGCGTCATGACGTCAGATAACCGCACAAGTAAATCGAGGGCTCTACAGTGTGTTGAGCGTTTCTGTCCATATTTACTCTTCCTTCCATTCTCTGTGTGTTTGTTTTAATGCAACGCCCTAAGTGTCAGTGGGTTGGACTGCGTGCCAAACACACCTTTGACTGTTCTGACCCAGCAGAGATTTTTATTACTGCCATCATCATGGCACCATCGACCAGGGGTGCGTTTTCCAAAAGCATTGTTTGCTCAGTCATTCTTGAGAAGTGGGACAAAACAAGAAAATTAAATTGAAGGTGATAATTGTGTTAAATACATTCTATTATTAATCCCTCATGACATTTAAAATTGAAAATATTTTTATTTTTTAAAGCTAATAGCAGTTACCATTGCTGGACCTGTTTTGTCCCACATCTCAAGAATGACTGTGCTAACTATGGTCGCGAGTTCCATTGAACTATATTGGTAACAAATAAACTTGCGACAATAGTTGCCTTTGGGAAACGCACCTTAGGTTGATTTGGTAGATCCCAACTGCAGCAACAGTTGAAGGGTTCTTTGGTCAGTTATATGGGAGTTCTGCTGCCCTCTGCCTGCTATAGTTGCTGTCCTTCCAGTTTTTTTTTTTAACTCTCAATTTTCTGCATTTTCCGGATTCTTTCTTATTACTGTGCAAAGGAATCAACCTTAATTCTGGTGTACTGGTCTTAGCTTGTCTCTAAATTCTGGTTAACTGGTCTTTGCTTGTCTCTAACCAGGTAAGAAACTAACCAAGTAAGAAACAAACAAATAAGCTTAGGCTGGTCTGTTCTTTCTTTCTTTCTTTCTTTCCTTCTCTAATTACCCAGAAAATTATAGCCTACAAGCTGTTTTTAAAGACAAAGTGTATGAAAGACTAAATGATGATTTGTTTTTACTTAAAAAAATTACATTCCCCACAAAAGGTGACCTGAAACATGAAATAAATTGTGAAAAACTGGTTGATCAGTCACAGCACCTACAATTTCTACCTTAATTTTAACCTACAACCTTGATTTTGAAATAAAAATGGACATGGTATTTTCTTTCATATTTGTAATTATTATATATTTTAATAAAATAAAAAATACATATAATTTTTTAACTATTGTAATAAATTTATATAAATTTTAAATAATGAATATTGAATTTTAATTTGGATACATTTGAAAGAGAAAAGAAGGTACAATAGACAATACGATTTCCTTTTATCTCGCTTTTATTTCTCTTTTAGAGCTGACAAGGTTTCAGATTGGTCACGTTTTTACTTCAGAAAACTTTTTGTCATCTGTCACAATGCTCAATCAATATAACCAGCATTTAAATCAATAAAAAAAGACAATTATACAAATCATGGTAAAGATCAAGACCTGCAATAAGGAAGTTACACAGAAAAGGTGATGTTTGTTATCCGAAAAGATTAATTTAATATGTTTCCTTATCCAGGGCAATGCGGTCATAATCCCAAGACTGTGTGATGTCAAGTCTGATAAAATGTAACCTGTAAACCTTTGAGGCCTGTGGTATTTGTACATGCCACGTTTTAATGAATTAAATCCAGCCACTAGAGGTCATCTATGCTTCAATATGTGTTACATCTTTCCACCATTCCATAGTCAAATTATTCTTCAGATAAAACTGAGCAGTAACCAAAACACTGGAAACTATGCACAACTATGAACAATGTACACTTTACAATAATGACCCATTCTTAAAATGTACAAATGGCTCAGTGGATAAGATTAGTTGGTATTACTGATAGACAATGGAAACAGATATTAACCATCATAGTCAGCCCTAATGAAACAGCAAATAAAATCAACCTTTTGCAGTGAACTGTCTGATTAGCTTTAATTAGTACTTTGATCAAATGTATAATTTTTATAAATCTGACACTTTAGGGAGTGTTGGCCATTTAAGCGACTGAGTGGGAATAACCCAGGTGTTTGTGTTTTTGTTGTTGTTGTTTTTTTACAGAGTAATAGCTCGTTTATTTTTGGAGAAGAACACCCTCCAGTTGTCCCAGTTGTCCCAGTCAAAGTCTACGGCTGAAGTACAAGTTCCACCCGCGCCACATTTGTATCCAGCAGGGCAGCAGTGTTTCATATCATCACAGCACTCGGCCTTTAGAGAGAGAGATAACAAAGGAAAGAAAGGAGTAAGAGAACGTGCAAGGACAAGAATAGATAAACATTTACAGCTTGACCTGCATTTGAATTGACAGAAAAGTCAATAGAACTGAAATCGCAAGACAGTGTGCTCATTTCCATGAATATATTCAAAGGAAATTCATTCTTCCATCCAACTATTATGCACTGGAACTCTAAATTGACATCTTTAACCCATTAAAGGTAGGGTAAGCGATTTTCCAAAAACACTTTAGAAAACTGATTCGGGCCGACTAGCAAAACAAACTTGTAGCCAATCAGCAGTAAGGGGCGTGTCTACTCATGATGTGGAGGAGAAAGCGCTCAGTGCACATGACGGACATTAGCCGAGCCGAGCGACAGAAAAAAAACAAAAGAGGAAAATGTCTGCGGAACAAAAGAAGGAAAGAAGGCTTAAGGCAAGAAGTAGGACCCGTGTAAATATCGGATCAGCTTTCTAGCGCTGGAGAGAACTCAAGGAGCGGAAGGCCTGCGATCGGACGCCGAGGTTGCTTTGTTTCTTCTCGATAGGTAAGTAACACCATGTCTACACCGGACGCGACAGCTAAAGTCTGTCTAGTACACTGGACGCGACAAAGCGACCATTGAAAATCATTTGAAATTTGTGTCAATACGTCATGAATGGAACGCAGCAGCAGTTTTCTGTCGGGGATTTGTCGTGTCGTGCTGCGCCGCATCCAGTGTAGACCATAGATATGTATATATATATATCTATGGTGTAGACAGCATCACTGATTATTATGAGTTCTATAGTATTTTGTCGCGCCGCGCCATTCACGTCCGGTGTAGACACATTGGTTTTGTAACATTGGTTTTGCTTTGTTTCACAGAACTAATCGTTGCCTGGGTTGCGTACGTATGTGTGGGGTGAAGCTATCAAAATAGAGGCGAGACCTTTTTGGGGTAGGGGCATGTTTGTTTTGGTGATTTCAAATGTCAACATTGGCTACCAGAAATCGCTTACCCCACCTTTAACTTCTTCAAATGAATTTTGTACAATTAAACCTGTACTATTAAAAAAATATATTCTGTTTCAACTGTTTGTGTGCATATGGTGTTCAAAACAACATTAGACCCCAATGGATTTTATTGTATGGACAAAAAAATATAGAACCAAAATGTCTCCTTTTGTTTTCCACAGCTGAAAGAAACCTTGGAACAACGTGGGGGTGAGTAAATGATGGTTTAATACTTTACCTTTGAAGATTCAAAATTATTTTAAAGTGTTTTTCTTCTTGTTTTATGCTTAAAATAATACAAAAATAACTTTGCAAATGGGAAAAATTTTTTTTTGAAGGGTGAAGGTTTTAAAAAAAACTTTTAAGGTTTAATGCATTACCTTTGGAGATGGGCAACAGCCCCAGGTGGTCTGGGAGGTTGGACAACAGGTCTCACTATCTTTGCAACTATATCCACCTCCACACTGAATGTCCTTTTCTGAGACGCTCGACTGTGGCTTTTGGTCATCAATGTGGGCAAGTGGGACTATTTCCACATGTAGCCAAGTGGTTTTTATGCAGGAGCGTCTACGCAGGTCACACCTGTAGCCTTTGGGACAGCAGTGCTCCTGGTCTGGGCAGCAAACAGCCTATGGCATATAAGAGGTGCATTAAATCTTTTGAACGTGAATAGATTTTCTGTAGCCAGTCCATATACACATATTCTTACCTCAGGAAGAGGGCAGCAGCCCCATTCTCCCGTGGACAGATGGCAGCAGGTGGAATCTGCAGAGCAACTCGACTGCTCGTCGCACTCAACAGCTCCGAGATCCAAGCTTGGAGCCGGTGTGCTTTGAGCAGAAATTTTATTGTACCAGGGGATCACCACATCTCCCCTGATGCAAGACACCCTGGTCACATCACACTCATAGTTAGCCGGACAACAGTGTTCCCCATCTGTGCAACATACAGCCTGAGAAAAAAATGAGAAAAAGATTCAAGCTGAAAACATATGGGCAATCTGACCTTCACAACATGCTCTGTGTGTTTTAAAATTTGCAAAACAAATTACGTATAGCCTATTTCCATATAAAAATGTTTGTGGTCAGTAAGTTTTTTTTTCATGTTCCATGTTTCAAGTCTCTTATTCTCACCAAAAAGTGTTTATTTGATAACAAAATGCAGTAAAATGTAATATTGTAAAATATTATTACAATTTGAAATAGATGTTTTGTAATGTAGTTTATTTCTGTGATGGCAAAATTAATTTTCATTTTCAGCCATTACTCAGTGTCACATGATCCTTTAGAAATCATTCTAATATGCTGATTTGATGTTTGAGAAACATTTCTTCTTATTATCAATGTTGAAAATGTTGTGCTGCTTTATATTTCTGATATTCATGCTTTTTTAAAAATTATTCTTAGAGCTCCAAAGAACAGCATTTATTTAAAATACAAACCTTTATGTAACATTTCAAATGTCTTTACTGTGTTAAATGTCTTTTGATCAACTTAAAGCATCCTTGTTGAATAAAAGTATTAATTTCTTAAAAAAAAAAAAAACAACCACAAATTTTTAAACAGTACTGTACTTTGTATCTATTTTCGAGTCAGTGAGGACTGTGCATCTGTGTTGCACACACACGGAAGTACCTGGAACTATATATACGCTCAAAACAAAGGGCCTTCTTAATAGATGCGATATCATGATGATACAACCAGAAAAACAGGTAGTTTAGTAAAACAACAACCTGCAGAACATGGCTTTGCGTGAGAATTTAGAAGATGTTTAGCACAAATAAACATCTCTGTGTTGTATATAACAGAGTCACACTCACATTAGGTAGAGGGCAACAGCCCCATTTGTTGGTTTTTGCAACAAGACAGCAAGTAGTGTGATCTGGACAGGAAGTTTGTGAATCACACGGAACCCTGCTATTGTACTTCCCCACTCTGTCTTTCACTTCCCTGTGCTGTCTATGTTCCTCCTTAGCTGAGGGTAGGTTAATGTCTGTCATAGGTACAGATGTGGTGTTGCTAGTGCAGGTCAGTGTTACAAAGTCACAAGTGGTGCCGTGTGGACAGCAGTGGAATTGATCCTTACAACACACAGCCTGCAGACAGAACAACCTGACTTTTAGTTATATACACTATTAGTATGTGATAAAAGTAGTCTAAAGTAGCTTAGTGCCTTTTGGTTGCAAAATTCATTTTTAATGGATTTTTTTTTTGGGGGGGAGGGTCCATTTAAATATCATTAAACAAGATAAACATACTTGTAGCAAAATATATATATAATATTAAAGCTTCTTTTTCTTTTTTTATTTATTGAGTTTTTAATAAATCTAATATATATGTACTAAGGTTTATGCTTTAAAAAAAGATGTGCTTATGAAAAAAAATAAACTTATTTGCACTTCCATTCAAATGTTTGGGGTCAATAAGATTTTTTTTAAATAAATAAAATTTTATTCAGCAAAGATGCATCAAATTTAACAAAAGGTGCAATAAATACATTATATTGTTACAAAAAAAATTCTGTTTTAAATAAATGCTGTTCTTTTGGACTTTCTACTCATCAAAGAATCCTTTAAAAATGTATCATGTATTCCACAAAAAAATATTAAGCAGCACAACTGTTTTCAACATTGAAAATAATAAGAAAGCACCAAATCACAAACCACAGCATATTAGCATGATTTCTGAAGAATCATGTGACACTGACTTTGCCATCACAGAAATAAACTACCTTTTAAAGTAATTCAAAATAAAAAAACAACCATTTTAAATTGTATTAATATTTCGCAATAGTATTTTTTTTATCAAACAGAGGCATCGTTGGTGAGTGTAAAATACTTTTTTTAAAGGCAATAAAAAATCTTACCGACCCCAAACTTTCAAGCTATAGGGTAATTCTCTGAAAATAGGTCTGCGACAGTTTGGTTTCTCAATTAAATGTTGCTGAGCACTTGAAGAATATCATTGTGAAAGAGGGACTGAGGGATATCACCAAGAGTAATAAAATTCAAAGTTGAAAACAGAGTGTGTATTTTCTCATTTGGTTACTCATGCAAGATTAGATTTCTCCTCTGAGATATACTGTACCTCAGGCAAAGGACAGCAGCCCCAGTCTCCATCAATGTTCTTACAGCAAGTGTTGGAATCAGGACAAACGTGACTAGAGTCGCAGTTCACATTCCCAGGTGACTTTTGACCTGCTCTAGGGAGAGCAGGCAGCTTCTCGAACCAAGGCTTAGAGCCTGAAGGTTCGTCACAAGACCCAGCAGCAACGTTACATGTCGTACCGTGAGGACAGCAGTGGACAAAGTCATCACAACACACAGCCTATAGAGAAAATGGAGTTATCTTATCAAAATATCTTCTTTTGTGTTCCACAGAAGAAAGAAAGGTTAACAGAATTATTATTCTGTGAATTATTCCTTTAATAGATCAGGTGATTTACCTCTGGCAGAGGACAGCAGGCCCATCCTCCTTCTTGAGTCTTACAGCATGTGGTTCCATCAGGACAAGATGTGGTGCCATCACAGGAAACATCTGAATGCATTGAAGACAGTAGAAAAGATAAAGACAGTTTAAGAACAAATAAAATGCTAGTTTTATACCGTGTCTGTGTGTGCTGTATTCAGAGCTTTGATCTACCTTGTGTAACAGCCACATTCTGACTGCTGATCGGTTTGACAGGCAGCTTCTCGAACCAAGGCTTAGAGCCTGAAAGTTCGTCACAAGACGCAGCAGCAACGTTACATGTCGTACCGTGAGGACAGCAGTGGACAAAGTCATCACAACACACAGCCTATAGAGAAAATTGAGTTATCTTATCAAAATATCTTCTTTTGTGCTCCACAGAAGAAAGAGAGTTTAAAATAATTATTATTCTGTTCCATCAGGACAGGCCGCAGTGTCATTGCAGGGAACATCTGAATGCACTGAAGACACCAGAAATTTTATAAACAGTTAAATAAAATGCTAGTTTTATACAGTGTCTGTGTGTGCTGTATTCAGAGCTTTGATCTACCTTGTGTAACAGCCACATTCTGACTGCTGATCGGTTTGACAGGCAGCTTCTCGAACCAAGGCTGAGATCCTGAAGAGTCCTCACACTTCCCAAGAGCAACATTACATTTCTTACCATGAGGACAGCAGTGGATGAAGTCGTCACAACACACGGCCTATTGAAAAAAATTAATGTACACGTTTAACTTAATGCAAAACACAACTCTACATCAGGATTGGTTATATAAGACAGAGATATTGTCAGTATTTTTGTCTTTTGTTGTGTTTTGGCCTCTAGAGGTCCTCATGGTGCTCTCTTGTTAAGCTTACTCTACTTGTAATTAGTGTCATTCTGTTCACATGTGTCTCATTTAGCTGTGTGTATTTAAGTGGCGCTGTCTCCAAGTTTATTTGCTTGGTGTTTAGTTCTTCTAAGACAGCTGCCTGAGTAAGTGTTGTGTAGTCTGAAAAATCTGTGGCTTCTTATAATGGTTGCCCTTTGATTGTTTCCTTTCTGTGTTAGATTTTTTGGACTCTGGAGTGTTTTTGCTTTAAGAACTTTGGATTTCTGGAATATTTTTGTAGACTTCAATCTTTGGACTGTTTTTGTTATTTGAGAACTGATTTCTGTTTTTTCTGTGGAATTTTGTTGCTTGAACTTTCATTAAACCTGCTGTATCTTAACTGCGTCTTACTATTGAGTTCTCCATCCTCCAGTGGCTCAAGGACTGAGTGTCTGACTTTCACACCAGAGACCCGAGTTCGAGCCTCGGCTCTGACAAAAACACCAAGCCAAACTATGGACCCAGAGAGTCTTCAGTTCAATGTCATGAAACTGTGCTAGCCCAACAGGAGGCATTGATGGTAAGACATTCACAATTACTTTCTGATGTCATGACCTCCATCCGTCAGATCTTTGTTCGGCTGCCATCTCCCCAAGTTACGGCCTCTGCTGCTGCTTCTGTACCTCTTCCAGGTCCTCAAGTGTCAGTTCCCCTAGTAGAACCTCCACCACAAAGCTTCTCTGGGGATCCCAGTGCTTGTCGTGGATTCCTCACTCAGTGTTCCCTAACGTTCAAGCTACAGCCGTCATCCTTCCCCTCAGATAGGGCCAAGATTGCATATCTCATTACTCTCCTTTCTGGTAAGGCCCTCTACTGGGCTTCAGCAGTTTGGGAGGCCCAGACCCCTTTCTGTGCAAGTTATGCTGCATTTGAAGAGGAATTCAAGCGCGTCTTTGATCACCCCATCAGCGGCATTGAGGCGTCTAAACGACTGCTGTCCCTCCAGCAGGGTAGTCACAGTGCTGCTGAATATACCATCCATTTTCATACCATTGCAGCAGGGAGTGGCTGGAACAATGAGTCTCTTGTGGTGTGCTTCCAGAATGGTCTTTCCGAGGCACTCAAAGATGAACTTGCCACACGAGAGCCTACCAATGATCTTGAGGCCCTTATCGACCTGGCGGTCCAGCTCGACAATCGTCTGAGAGAAAGAAGTTTGTGTCGCCAGTTTGCGTTTACACCCCCTGTCAGTCCAGTTCCCACAGAGCTGTTACCACTGTTCCAAGGGTCACCAGAACCTATGTAGTTGAGTGGTACTCTGATCTCGACCGTCGGAACGTGACCGCAGCATGAAGAAGCGGTGTTGCCTGTACTGTGGATTGCCTGGGCATTTCCGTTCTGCCTGCCCAGAGCTCTCGGGAAACGCTTGATCCCGTACAGGCAGGGAAGGACTGTAACGGGAATTACTAGCATTGCTCCACCTTCCAATTCAGGACTGTTTCTCTCCATCACACTTGCTTGGGGTAATCATAAGCAACATCTCAAGGCCATGGTGGATTCAGGTGCAGCTGGGAACTTTATGGATTTTTCACTTGCTAGGAGTTTCAAAGTCCCTTCTGACTCCCCTCCACCTCTCCATTCATGAACACCAGGAAGAGTTGTGTTTCCATCTGATACGGTCTCCAGTGTTTACTGTGATTCTCGGTCACCCCTGGCTTCTTCAACATAACCCCCATCTTGACTGGTCCACTGGTGCTATCCTCAGTTGGGGTCCCACATGTCATGCCACCTGTCTTACCCAGATCTTCTCTTATTCTACTCTCGAGTCTCAAGAACCCTTAGACCTGTCTCGAATCCCCACTCAGTACCACCATCTGAAGGCAGGCTTCAGTAAAATGAAAGCCATGTCTTTACCCCCATACCGTCCATCTGACTGCACCATTGACTTGCTTTCAAGTACCTGTCCCCCCAGAGGTCGCATTTTCTCTTTTTCTTCTCCCGAGCGTGCAGCAATGGACAACTACATTGAGGAAGCCCTTGCGGCAGGGATTATTCGTCCGTCCAATTCTCCTGCTGGTGCCGGATTTTTCTTTGTTGGTAAAAAGGATGGGGGCCTTCGCCCCTGCATAGATTATCGAGTGCTCAACAAGATCACTATACAGAACCGTTACCCCTTGCCGCTTATGGCCACAGCCTTTGAGTTACTGCAGGGAGCTTCCATCTTCACCAAACTCGACTTGCGTAATGCTTACCATCTAGTGCACATTAGACAAAGGGATGAGGGGAAGACTGCATTTAACACTCCCACTGGGCACTATGATTACCTAGTCATGCCCTTTGGCCTCACCAACGCTCCCGCAGTCTTCCAGGCTTTGATAAATGATGTTCTTAGGGACATGCTCAATCAGTTTGCATTCGTCTACCTGGATGATATTCTCATCTTTTCAAGTTCCCCTAATGAGCACGTGGAGCATGTCAAGAAGATGCTAAATTGTCTCCTTGAAAAATCACCTCTATGTTAAGCCCGAGAAGTGTGAATTTCATGTGACTCAAGTACAGTTCCTGGGATTCATAATTACACCTGGCCATGTACAGATGGATCCCCGGAAAGTTCAAGCAGTGACGGATTGGCCCACTCTCTCATCTGTGAAGGAGGTGCAGCGATTTCTTGGTTTTTCCAACTTTTACCGTAAATTCATTTTAAACTTCAGCTCTGTGGTGGCTCCCCTATCTGCTCTTACTAAGGGGAGGAATGCTAGTTTTTGCTGGTGTCCTGAAGCAAAGTCAGCCTTCAGGGAACTCAAACTCCGCTTCACTTCAGCACCCATTCTCACTGTCCCAGACCCAGACAAACTCTTTGTCGTAGAGTTGGATGCCTCAGATGTGGGTATTGGAGCAGTGCTTTCCCAGAGGGGAGAGGATAACGGATATCAACCATGTGCATTCCTTTCCCACCGCCTAACTCCACGGAGAGGAATTACCACGTGGGTGACTGAGAGTTACTGGCAGTAAAACTGGCACTCGAAGAATAGAGACATTGGCTTGAGGGGGCCAAACACCCATTTCAAGTACTCACTGACCATAAAAATCTGGAGTATATTCAGCAGGCGAAGTGACTTAACCCTCGTCAGGCACGCTGGTCTCTATTCTTCAACAGGTTTCAGTTTATTTTATCCTACCGTCCTGGCTCGAAAAATCTTAAACCTGATGCTCAGTCTCAAGTATATACAAGTAGTAACCAAGGAGATCCTATCATTCCCATTATCCCGAGCTTCAAGATAGTGGCCCCTGTATGGTGGGAACTTGAAAATACTATAAGACAAGCCCAGGTCCGGGAACCAGACCCAAGTGGAGGGCCTACCAACTGTTTGTTTGTCCCTAAATCAGTTCGCTCCCAGGTTCTCCAGTGGGGTCACTCCTCTCGTCTGACCTGCCATTCAGGCACAATACGCACCCTTGAATTCCTCCAGAGACGATTTTGGTGGCTGACCATTAAGGAGCAAGGACACCAAAAGCTTTGTAACCGCCTGTCCCACATGCAGTCAGGGGAAAGTCTCTCATCGTTCACCTCAGGGTTTGCTCCATCCTCTCTCTATACCTCGAAGACCCTGGTCTCACCTCTCCATGGATTTTATTACTGGACTCCCGCCATCCCAAGGCAACACTACCATAATGGTAACTGTTGACAGATTTTCTAAGGCTGGCAGATTCATTCCCTTGTCCAAGTTGCCCACTGCTAAAGAGACTGCTGAGTTGATCATTAACCATGTTTTTCAAGTCTTTGGCATACCTCAGGACATTGTCTCTGATCGAGGACCTCAGTTTTCCTCTCGATTCTGGCGGGCATTCTGTCAACTTTTGGGGGTGACAGTGAGCCTATCCTCTGGATAAACAGAGAGATTAAATCAGGATCTGGAAACTACTCTGAGGTGCATGGCTGCCAACAATCCAACCTCTTGGTCATCCTTCATTATGTGGGCGGAGTATGCACACAACACTCTATGCTCCTCTGCAACGGGCATGTCTCCCTTTGAATGCCAGTTTGGTTATGCTCCTCCATTGTTCCCTGAACAAGAAGTTGAAGTTCCCTCCGTACTGCAGTTCATCCGACACTGTCGCCTGACATGGAAGAAGGCTCGACACAAGCTTCTCAGAGTCTCTCAGCAATATCAGCGACAGGCTAATCGTAGGCGCAGACCTGCTCCCATACTGCGTCCCGGTCAGAGAGTTTGGCTCTCCACAAAAAACTTGCCCTTACGAGTTGAGTCCCGCAAGCTCTCCCAGCGCTTCATCTGGACTTTCAGAGTGGCAAGAAAAGTGAACCATGTTATTTATCGTTTATATTTACCTAGATCTTTAAAGATTAATCCGACCTTTCATGTCTCCCTTCTAAAACCTGTTTTGTCTTCTCCTTTCACTCCGGCAGGTAGACCTCACCCTCCTCCTCGCATTATTGGAGGCCAGCCTGCCTACACAGTCCACTGAATACTGGATTCCCGTCGGGTGCGAGGATCACTTCAGTATCTTGTGGACTGGGAGGGCTATGGCCCTGAGGAGCCGTTCCTAGGGGGAGGGGTCTTGTCAGTATTTTTGGCTTTCTCTCTCAATCTGTCATAGTGTTTTGGCCTCTAGAGGTCCTCATGGTGCTCTCTTGTTTAGCTTACTCTACTTGTAATTAGTGTTATTCTGTTCACATGTGTACCATTTAGCTGTGTGTATTTAAGTGGCGCTGTCTCTCAGTTTATTTGCTTGGTGTTTAGTTCTTCTAAGACAGCTGCCTGAGTAAGTGTTATGTAGTCTGAGAAATCTGTGGCTTCTTATAATGTTTGCCCTTTGATTGTTTCCTCTCTGTGTTGGATTTTTGTCTATTTTCTCCTCTGGAGTGTTTTTGCTTTAAGAACTTTGGATTTCTGGAATATTTTTGTGGACTTCTTTCCATCAATCTTTGGACTGTTTTTTAGACTGTTATTTGAGAACTGATTTCTCTGTTTCTGCTGTGGATTTTTTTTTGCTTGAACTTTCATTAAACCTGCTGCATCTCAACTGATTCTAAGTGCGTCTTACTATTGGGTTCTCCATCCTCCAGAGGCTCAAGGACTGAGTATCTGACTTTCACACCAGAGACCCGAGTTCGAGCCTCGGCTCTGACAGATATAATGGTCAAGCTACTTGTCCGTGGGTGAATTACCTCTGGCAGAGGACAGCAGGCCCATCCTCCTTCTTTAGTCTTGCAGCATGTGGTTCCATCAGGACAGGCCGCAGTGTCATTGCAGGGAACATCTGAATGCACTGAAGACACCAGAAATTTTATAAACAGTTAAATAAAATGCTAGTTTTATACCGTGTCTGTGTGTGCTGTATTCAGAGCTTTGATCTACCTTGTGTAACAGCCACATTCTGACTGCTGATCGGTTTGACAGGCAGCTTCTCGAACCAAGGCTTAGAGCCTGAAAGTTCGTCACAAGACCCAGCAGCAACGTTACATGTCGTACCATGAGGACAGCAGTGGATGAAGTCGTCACAACACACGGCCTATTGAAAAAAATGAATGTACACCTTTAACTTAATGCAAAACACAACTCTACATCAGGATTGGTTATATTCAGTGGGTGAATTACCTCTGGCAGAGGACAGCAGGCCCATCCTCCTTCTTTAGTCTTACAGCATGTGGTTCCATCAGGACAGGCCGCAGTGTCATTGCAGGGAACATCAGAGGCTGAAGGTACAGAGAGTAATCAGAGTTTTATGTTAAATGTGTACTTGTGTGTTCGGTTTCAGGGCTTTGGAGTGTTTGTTGACTTACTTTGTTTGTCTTGACTGATGATTGGCTGCACAGGCACCTGTTCCACCCAGGGCACACCAGAACATGAAAGGTCCTCACACGTCCCAGCAGCAACGTTACACTTCTTACCATGAGGACAGCAGTGGATGAAGTCGTCACAACAAACGGCCTACAGAACAAAGTTAAGATGTTCCTTTAACTTAGTACACAAAATTTTAATACTTACAAAAAACAGAACTGTTTCATGGTGCTGGATGTTTACCATATCTATATATCAAGGTATTTCCAGGTATTTCTAAGAAATAAAAAAGAATAATAGGTAACACTTTACTTGAAGGGGTGTGCATAAGACTGACATGACACCTTCATAATCATGACATGACACATGTCATGAATATGAAGGAGGTTTTATGCATGTTTATGACAACTGTCATTAAGTGTCATTCGCTCAGTTATGTCATTTTTAATGCAAATATGACATTATTTGACCTAACCCTAACCTAACCCTACCCCTACCCTTACCCCTAACCATAGCCCATAACAAAGACATCTCAAACAATGTCATCTTTGCATTAAAAATTACATAACTGAGCGAATGACACTTAATGACAGTTGTCATAAACATGCATAAAAAACCTTCATATTCATGACATGTGTCATGTCATGATTATGAAGGTGTCATGTCAGTCTTATGCACACCCCTTCAAGTAAAGTGTAACCAAATAATATAATTGTCTTACATCCAAAATCCTCTGGAATACCATGTGTATGTTTTTGTTACAGAATTTTCCAGTTATTTATAATTCAAGAAAGAGGATTTTAAACTTTTTGCTGCCCTGGGACCCTAAAATTGATGACTCCTTAAAATATAAAAATATGTAAAGACCTATTTAAGCTGTTTGGGGAAAAAACTCTTAAGAATAATATTATGGAAACAAAAATGTTTATTTTAAATATATTACATTTACACTATAGTTTAAAAGTTTGGGGTCAATAAAATATGTTAGGAAATTATTAATTTTATTGAGCAAAAATGCATTAAATTCAATCAAAAGATCAAAAGTCACAGTAAACGCATTCATAATATTACAAAATATTTCTATTTGAAATTAAATGCTGTCCTCTCAGTTTTTTATTCATCAAAGAATCCTGAAATAAGTATCATGTTTCCACAAAAATATTAAGCAACACAGCTGTTTTCTACATCGATAATCATAAGAAATGTTTCTTGAGCAGCAAATCATCATACTAGAATGATTTGTGACACTGAAGACTGGAGTAATGATGCTTAAAATTCAGCTTTGCCATCTCAGGAATAAATTACATTTTAAAATTTATGAAAATAGAAATAAGTTACATTAAATTGTATTAATATTTCATAAAAACCCAAACTGTGTTTTTTGATTACATAAATGCAGCATTGGTGAGCATAAGATAAATCTGCCAACAAAAAAAAAACAATACAAACTTCTGAATAGACATGCATATGGTCAAATTATTAAAATATTATCTAAAATATATATTTATGTTAGATGTGTCACTTTTAAAACAAATAAATACTTTTACAACCTACATCTGTTTTTTCTTAAATTGTCTGTGGACCTTGTGATGCATATAACCCCATATCAGGTGTCCAGAGATTGAGTCCCAGCTCGTGGACCTTTCCTGATCCCATCCCTCCCACTTTGCTTCCTGTCTACCTACTGTCCTATTGTAATAAAAGGCAAAATGCCAAAAATAAAAATAAAAAAAACCTGAGGACCCCCAGGCATCCCCAGTGCAAACAGTAGAGAGAAGTTCTTGGTGAAATGTAATGGCTGAGCTAAGTGTCCATAGGGTACAATGCACTGATTCTGCTAAAGTAGTAGATCAGGTGAGGTGAATTACCTCTGGCAGAGGACAGCAGGCCCATCCTCCTTCTTTAGTCTTGCAGCATGTGGTTCCATCAGGACAGGCCACAGTGTCATTGCAGGGAACATCAGAGGCTGAATATAAAGAAGGCAATGACAGAAACAGTTTGAGAAGTGTTATTATTTATGTGCACATATAAAACATGTATGTATTGTCATCTACAAATTTGCACATACTCTTTGGTAGTGCACCAGGCAATGTAGTCATTTGCTTGCCAGCAGTAGTGATCTGTCTGGTTGTAGTGAGTTCAGCTTCAGCCCTCATTTCTGCAGCTTTTGAAGAATAAGGGCAAAGATATGAAAATGCTGAACTGCATTGGAGGAAGTTATCAGAGAATTAATAACTCTCTGGGATAATAGCCTACATTTGTGATCTTCCCATTCAGCTCTAAGACGTGCAGGGAATTTGGCCCACATAGGCAGCTCCTGATTGGTGGAGGACATACATTTGGAGCCTTCAACATCACAGACACTGTCCTCTGGACAACAGTGGATTTTATCGTCACAACATACAGCCTACAGAAACCAAAAAAGACAGAGGAAAGAATGCAAGTGAAAAAAAACATTCATGAACAAATTACGAAATGTTTATTCAGCAAGGATCCTTGAATTGGATCAAAAGTGACAGGAGAGGCTTTTATATCGTTATTAAAAATTATTTTCAAATAAATGCTGCTCTTTTGAACTTTATATTCATCAAAGAATCACAGTTTCCACAAAAGTATTAAGCAGCACAGCTGTCTTTATCATTGACAGTAATTAAATCAGCATATGTGACCCTGGACCACAAAACCAGTCATATGGGTCAATTTATGAATACATAAGCTTTCCATTGATGTATGGTTTGTTAGGATAGGAGAATATTTGGCAGAGATACAACTATTTGAAGATCTGGAATCTGAGGGTGCAAAAAAATCTAAATATTGAGAAAATCGCCTTGAAGTTGTCCAAATGAAGTTCTCAGCAAAGCATATTACTAATTCCAGGGTCACATATTACAATGGTTTCTCAAGGCTCATGTGACACTAAAGACTGTGGTAAGGAAAATTCACCTTTGCCATCACAAGAATAAAGTACATCTAAGTTAAAATATATCACAAAAGTACACTAGTTATGACGAATAAATATTAAAAAAGTGTTTTTATTTTAAAATAAAGAAGAAAATTTAGTTTCAAAATGTACATTCATTTAAATATGTTTCTCCGATTGTGAAAAAACAGCTTTCTGAACTGAGAGCTCTATGACAACATGTCTCTGCAGTGCACATATTACTGTATTTCAACTTGGCCAATACCTTTGGCATGGGGCAGCACGCCCACTGACCATCTTCTGTCTCACAACATGTGGTGTCTACGGGACACTCTGAGGTCCCATTTCCACAAAGAACAGCCTTGACTGGTTCTACAAACAATCACATGACAACACCATGAGCTGCACGTATATCCTATCCAAATTAATACAGTAAATCTCTCCGTTAACCCATTATAAATTTATATGGGATCTCCTTTAAAAAAAGGATGTTTTAATCATGAAACACTCTAGTCCACATCTTCCATACCTTTTAGTTTGACACAGGAACTGCTGTCTGCACTGCATTCATGGTCTTTTGGGCAGCAGTGTTTCCCGTCTGAGCACACAAGGCCCTGAAAAAGAGAAACATTGTATATATTCTTATATATACTATATAGCATATATTCTTATAAAACAAAAAAAGAATAGAAAAGAGTATATCTCCAAGGGGTCTATGTTTTAGCAACACCACGCTTCTTTTGTGACCAGGTGAGAGGCCTTTCAATACACCCTGTCATGGACTAGGAGCTAGTGGTTTGGGCCCAGGTTCCTGTAATAATGTAACTTACCTGTGCTACAGGACAGCACCCATATGATGAAGCCATCAGCAGACAGGAGAACTCAGCAGGACAGAAGGAGCCATCAGGACAGGTGATGTCGTCTTCACTTGCAGGTAATGAGGGAATCATTCTGAACGACTGAGGAATGGGGATTGTTAAAGGAATAGTTCACCCAAAAATGAAAATTATGTCATCATTTACTCAGCCTCATGTTGTTCCAAACCTGTATCAGTTTGTTTCTTCTGTTGAACACAAAAGAGGATATTTTAAAGAAGGTTGGTCACCAAACAGTTGATGGTAGCCATTGACTGAAAAAAATACTCAGTGGCTTCCATCTTTTTGGTTACCAACATTCTTCAAAATATCTACTTTTTATGAGGCTAATGTAAAATAAAGTAAAGTAAATGATGACAGAATTTTCATTTTTGGGTAAACTATCCATTTCAGACATAACAAGCAGCTCTGAGTACTCTTTTTTTAGACTGTATAATTTCTCACTTTGGGAAGGTCTGTCTGTTTAGCCGGTATCCTCTCCACAAACAGCAGTGTATGTGTGGCGTTTATACACATGGAGTCCATAACACTGCACAACATGTCTTCAGGACAGCAGTGCAGGTGGTCCTCACAACACTCTCCCTACACACACACACACACACACACACACAATTTTACGCATGCATGAGCTGATTCAGCAATACAGAAGCTGGACATTTGACAGACAACCTCCTGATTACAGCTTCATTTCTTTGCGCTCTTTGAATAGCAAAGTCATCAAAGAGTGATTTGCATGTTGATGCTATATAGGTGCCTTATCATATCCCTTATTACAAGAGCTGACAGTGTGAATGTGTGTCAAAAAGGGTGCTATTGAGGAATATCTGAGAGAGCATAAAAAACGAGTAACCGCAGAGCACTAAGTTAAGTTCCATATCATTGTGCAGTTTATCTTCTCGATCTGAACTGATTTCTACAACCTTTATTGTATTTATAAATGAGTACCTGACACTAATACTCTGAAATGAAACTGTCTTTATGTATCTGTCACTAGTTCGGTCTCTCACGTGATGGAAAGGGCAGCAGCTGAACTCTCCGGTGAGATCCTGGCAGCATGTCTGGCCTGCCTCACACACTTCATTGTTGGGGCACTGCGAGCAAGCAACCAGAGTCACCAGAGCGAGGCCTAATGTCACTTTCAACATCTGGATGGAAAGAGATAGAGTTAACACATTAAAAGTAACAGATTTGAAATATGAAATGTGTCTGATATGTTTTAGCGGAAAATGATACAAACTTTCATTGTAACCCATCAGACCTTTATATCTCAGATGCAGGGTTGCAATTTAACAAACCTTTTCAGATGTATAATTCACTGTCTCCTCTTTTGTTGAGCAATAACAGTGCACGTATATCATTTTAATTCTTGTATCACTTCCTCTTTCACATCTAGAAATTTGAAGCAAAAGCTTACCAGAGCAACTATGCTGACCTTAGAAACAATAACTGAAACTCAAGATTATACATGTCTCAGAGAAAGTGGCTCAAAGTCAGTAAAATAAATTTTGTTAGACAGTTGAGTGTCTTTATTTATTATTATTATTTATTTTTTTTCTTATTTCTGACTGAGGGCAAACCAGGGCATCAGTCAATTAAAACTGTGCAGTTTTATTTCCTTTTCTTGACACAAGAAATTCCCCCTTATGAATGCCAACCCACATTGCGACTGATAAACTGGTTTTAGTACCTAGGCTTCTATGGCAGCAAACAGGGGAAACTGTGAATGTGGTATTTACCTTTTTTTTTAGTCACTGATTCATTTTCAGTTGCTGCTTCTCACTGAGCATAATGCTTAAATTAATAATCCATTAATTTCATAAAGAAAAATGTAATCTCTTCTGAAGTAAAAGAAAGAGAGAGGATGCACTTCAATTCAACTTACTATTAATTGTTAAATGAACAGGTGGATTTGTAAACGGCTGAAGGTGAATGACCAGTCCGTGGATCCGTGGGCTCCAAGTTACCGATCTGTGAGCAGACATAAATGTTTTAGATAAAAATAAAATAATACAAAAATTAATTAATTAATTAAATTCATCATTCCGTTTAATTCTCTTTTACAGTTTACTACATCAATATGCTATATAAAAGTGAGTTCGTTTCTTGTAGGAAAAAAATCTGCTATAGCAACGAGTGACGTCTAATTCTGCATAATAAATCACAATGAGCAAAGCACTTTTGCACAAAACTTTTACCATGCTGTTTAAAAAAGCACAAAGGGTGTCTGAGACGAACGACGGAAATACAAGACCTACCTTGTCACCTCGCAATGTTTCCACACTGTGCTTGAATTAATAAATGTGTGCCCCTTAAAAAGTAGAGTTCTGCCAAGCTCCGCCTATATTAGAGGGCAACCTTTGGATAATGCAACTGTCTATCAGTAACGGAGGCGTGTCATCCGTGTTTGATTCCTTGGAAATGTGCATGGCAAGATGACTAGTTAATAGTTTAATCTAAACTAAACTAATCTAAACTAAACTAAACTAAAATAAAATATAATAAAAAAGCTGCATGGTATTCGTACCGCCCTAATTACTTTTTACTTTTTATTGCTCTCATTTGTAAGTCACTTTGAATAAATTAATAATGTAAAGTCTGTTAAATTAACCTAATGTAAATATTCTATTTAGAATGAAAAATAGCGTTTAATTTATGGCAACATCAGCACAACCTGAACGTAAAACTGAAACCTGGTTTTCCTGTAGCCTGCAACTTCGGGTACAAAATCCCAAACTATAATTTGGTGCCCCTACTACACTGAATATCAATCTTATAGATTTTTTTAAACAAATATCCATATTTATTGTAGGTAAATTTTGATATGCAAATTAATAGGCTACTGATATAGGCTACTGTTAAAGAAAGATCTTATTGATCAACACCACCCCCTGGTGAATAGAGCTTGTAAATATATTTTTCAATGATTAATACCCTGAAACGAAAGCGAAACTGCTCTTTCTACTGTTTGCTTCATCACGGTAAGTGTTTCATCGGTATATTTATAATTAGGCCTATGCACAAAATAAATGATCATGACACAACAAAAAGGGTATACAATTGTTTAAACGACACGCGTTACAAAAAGTTAATTGTGTGATGTTTTGTTTAAAAAAGGCAGTCGTGTAAGACGCAGCGTAGGCAAGCGAAAAATGTAATGTCAGCATTTTTCCTCATTGTTTTCAAAAACGAACAATAATAGGCCTAAGTGTATGCTGGCACCTAATAAAGTGTCTAATATATTTCATTTAAATTGTTTTATAGCGCTTTTGGCGACGTCAACAACACATGCTGTTGAACTTCATGTAGTTCATAGGCCTACTAAAGCTTAAGTTTAGTAGCCAAACATAACCAGCTATGCTCAGACGTTAAAAATATTCTATTCGATGAAAAACAAGGTGGTCATATAGATTATAAACTCTTCTGTCCTAGATAACAGTACTTTCTGTTTGTTCACAGGTTCTTTTCGTAGGTAGAAATGTCTGCTGAGGTAAAGGAAGTTCTTCTGGTAAAGACTTTTTTTTTTTGGCATTCGACTCTCTATTCAGTACAATGACCCTGTTTGTCCATTTAGGATTTCAGCATTGTTACAGACGGTGAGTCTTTGAGATGTCAGGACAGTGTACTGGAGATCAACAAATACAAGGTGTGTAAATGGCTTGTAAAGTACCTGTCAACCAGAATACAAGTTAGGCCTATTAATCATTATGTCATCTCATCTGTCCACAGGCACAATATGAAGCAATACTGAAGGAACAGCAAATACTGAGAGATGGCATAGATACCAACAAATACTATGCCAAGGAATTTAAACAACGAGCTAATGAAAAGAAAGCGTTATGTGAAGAAGAAAACAAGAAACGTACTAAGACAACTCAGAAAGAGAAGGTCCGTAAAAAAAATGACCAGACACTCATTATATCCCTTAATTTAAAGACATTTTTTTTAAAATGTGGTAATGGGTTCCTCGGTGCAGGAGAAATGCAGAGCTGTACAGGAGGAGAACACCAAGCTGCAGGAGGAGATCCTGAAAATAAAGGAGGAGATGCAAAGCCTGGACCGTAAAAACAGCAGTCTGAAAAAGCAAACTGAGGTTTAAAAGTGTCAAAATAAATATATTCACGCTTATTTTAGCTGCAACCATTGCACTGAATGGGCTGTGTGACTCTACAGTATATCAGTACAATATGTTGAAATATTTTTTAGTAATAATCTAAACATATATTTCTAATAATCTAAACATATAAACTATATTACCCTTATATTCATGTAAATTTGAACCTAAAGTCGCAATGTTTATTTTAAATAAAATCCATGGAACTGTGAGATTATTAACGAGGCTCTACACTGACTCCACAGATCTCTACAGCGGTGCCTGAAAGGAAGGTTGTGTTTCGGGGAAATACAAAAGAGGGAGCCCATGCTGTGGGTTTTGATGTGAATCCCCGAATAGTTTATCCGATGGAGGGTGGAACAGCACTGATCACCTTTGAGGAAAAGGATGGTATGTAATTGTCCAAACTAGCATCATCACAATAAAAAACAATGTCAAAAGTGCTTAAAGGTTCACCTGTGATAAAGAACAATTCGTCATAATTTACTCACGCCATTCCAAACCTGTATGACTTTTTTTCTTCTGCGGAACACACAATAATATATTTTAAGGAGTTTTTCTACTGTTTTTGAACATACAATAAAAGGCTTTTGCGTCAGAAACAACACTGACTGCAAAGCACTGCGTTGTTATTTGAAGGCCCACTCTTAACTTATTTTAACACATGGCCACTCTTTGTTTCTTTAAATTAATAACTGAAAGTAACTAAAATAATTATAATTAAAATAAAAAAATTAAATAATGTAGTTTAAGTTTTAGTGATCCAATTCTTTTCAACCAATGCAGTCTTCTAGTTGTTCGTAATGTACTAGAAAAAGATAATTTTTTTATTTTTATATGAATATATTTTTTACTCAAGATTTGACCTAATAAACACAAAAAAATACATTATATATAATATATACATTATAAAAATGGCATCCCTTTTTAAGATTTTATAGATTTTTCTTTTGCTTTAGAAATCACACTTTTATAATTAGGCTTCCTCATATATTCAGGTTTTCTAAGTCTGTAGAAACCTTGGCTCTTCAAAGAAGAAAAATTAATTGTTGAGGGATTAAAATAAAATAAGAAAAGTATCTTTGTTTTTAATATTATGTCTTAAGTAATTTTATCTTGAGGCCCCGTTGGAAGTTTGCCGAGTACCCCTAGTGGGTCTGGGCCGTTATGAACCACTGCCATAGATTTTCACACTGAGACACTAAAATGACTATAACACATACCAGGGCCTCTTGTGGCTTATTGCTTTAACCTCTCTTCAAATCTCTTCTGATACTACATCTTAGTGGCTCAGAAAATATTGAACCTAAAGGATCATTCGGTGCAACTTGGAGACTGTACCATCAATGTGCAGGCAAAACCCATTCAATTCCTGGTACCCAGCAATGTTGAGGTAATGGAGACAAGCTGACTTCCATTTACCAAGATGGATTGTTTATTTTGGATTGCATTGTGTTCCTATGGACTAATGTGATATAAAACGACGCTCTCTCTCCATCTGTTAGATGGAAACACAGGTGTGCCCACGCAGAATCCTAGTCTCCAACCTGCCAAAGGAAGAACCCGAGGAGAGAGTACTAGACAAACTGGACATCCATTTCTCTAGGAAGAGGAATGGAGGTGGCGAGGTGGAGGACACTGACATGCTACATGACTCTGGCACTGTGGTCATTACCTTTGTAGATGATAATAGTAAGTTAACTAAATTCATTCAGTCTGACACATCTCAGTGCATGATGCTTGAGGTGTTTTTTTTTTAATTGTTAGTTTCTATTTGTCTTCAGTTGCCAAAGGTCTCTCCGACAAACAAGATCATGATGTAGACTTTGGTAAGAAGAAGCACAAGGTGAAGGTCACTCCATTCCTCAATGGTGAGATTTCACAGATGAAGGTAAGAAGAATCGAGTATGTCGCAATAAATTCAACTGTTAATGCTGCATAGTTTATGATGTAAGCTGACTGTTGCTCCCTTTCAGATCTGTGACTCAGAGTGCATGCGCACAGTGCTGCTGACTGGCATCCCTGACATCATGGACAAAGATAACCTGCAGGACAACCTGGAGATCCACTTCCAGAAGACGGCCAATGGTGGCGGAGAGGTGGAAGGCATCGTCTACAACCCTCTAGGCCATACCACCCTGGCTTTGTTTGATGAGGACAGCCAGAGCGAAAGCTAAAAACCTCTACAGCCCAGAGATCCAATGCTGCCTTTAGGCTGGCGCACACTAGCCGATTTTAAGGCCGATTTTAAGCCCGATTTGGGGGGGGGATGTGGCCCGATTCGCGGCTTGTCGCAAACGATTTTTTGTCCAAAAAATCCTCTATTGTGTGGTGTCATTATGATTATTTATCTGCTCCCGATCGAGACGGAGCGTCCCCGAACTCAAATGGTAAATATATCAAACATGTTTGTTATTTACCGGGCTGCCTCTGACGTGATACCCGCGATAGCCAATGAGAGCGAACAAGCGTCACCTACTG
>NW_015664033.1:1991883-2032358 GCF_001515625.1 Sinocyclocheilus rhinocerous | reverse complement strand
TTACGACTCTTGATCGGGCTGCCTCTGACGTGATACCCGCGATGGCCAATGAGAGCGAGCAAGCGTCACCTACTGGATGTTGCGTGCTTCTATAGCTGAAACTTGGCAGCCACAAACATGCCATGAAAGCAGAGAACATCACCCATATTCTTTGTTATACTTTGTTTTTCACCGTGAAACAGAACGCGCGCCGGTAGAGCCAGCTGACAATGTTTTTCTTCTCTAGTCACGTTTGATCACGCGAGTGTTCGTGAGATCACGTGTCACTGTGAAATCGTTCCTACAATTATCAATTTGTGGTCTTAAGGCTAAAAATCGGTTGAACTGTCTTCATGTCTGTGGTCTCCCACGGTTTTAAAATCGTTTAAAGATTTGAAAATCGTCTAGTGTGTCCCAGGCCTTAGACGACAAAATAGATTAATTCATAATGGACTTTATTGAACTCCTAATTTGGATCCATCTTGCAAAAAGTTATATAGTATGTATCTCTTCACTTCTTATTTACTGTAATCTTTACTTCTCTTTACCTATTATAGTAATATACTTAATTAATGGATACAAATTTTTAGTTTTTACAATTCTTAGTTGTATTTCTTGTCTTTTTAAGATGAAAGATGCAATCAAATTGGGGTATGGTTTATGAGTTAATCGGAATCACAGGAAAGATTTATCAAAATGTTATCTGTACCCAAAAACAATAAAATCTTAAAAAGAACAGTCTTTAATAAATGTACCAAAACTATAGTGTGATGTTTGCAATACACAAATAGGAATCTCACGAAACCAAATCTAAAAGAAAAAAAGAAAATATATTCTGCACAATGAAAATTAAGGTTATTTGTATTTTAAGACTATATATATATATATATATATATATATACACACACACACATTTTTATGACTTTACGTGACACTTAAGCATATTTGCTTGGCTGTTTTGATTTTTAGTCAGTCATGCTCACTGGTGAATAATTATCCTATTGTTGTAATTACAGTAATGAGAAATGTTGGCAGATATGGGCTTAATTGTCATGAAAAAAATTAAACTACGCAAAATTCCTAATGGCACTAAAAATGGTACTTTTTCTTATACTTTTTGATTTCTTTTAGGATAAAATATGAACCAGACATGTTTTTGGTTATTGAAATTTAGCAAATAATGAAGAAGTTCCTAAACATTTTACAAATATTAACGTTGACCAAAATTTATGCTTAACCAAGTAAACTAGATTTTCAGAAACAAATATTTGTAGGCGGTTGAAGCCAAAAGCATATTACGTATTTGGAAGCAAATGGAATTTATTTGTAAAAATACAGTAACAGAAAAAGTAAAGACATCTACTCTCGAAAAACCCTTCAAACAAAACAAACCAATCATTAGTGCAGCAGCAGCCCCTCAGCACAGTAAAAATGTGAAAGATACAGCCAACAAAGAGAAAGTAACAGCCAACTCCATCAGGCACTTCGACACAAGAGATGTGGAGTGCATGGATTAAAATACAAGTTTAAAATGAAGAAAAAAGGGGGGTTTCACAATGAACGATAGGTATTCTAACCATTAAAACAACACCAGAAATAAGTTAAAACCGATACATTCTACATGTTCAGTGAACATCATATATTTCACAAACACATGTACATACAGGTCACATTGTTGTTCTGGATATCATATAGATAACACACACAGAGCCTAGTAATGATCACCTACGATTATCACATCAAGACTTTTCTAGTGGTCTCAAGAGCTGCTATGTCTGGGCCGTCCTGAAGCCCTTTGTGCGTGCATAAGTTCAGCTCATGGTTTTAAATCATCTAAATCTGGCGATAACACATTGTCGTTGTCCTTCTCTAAACAGACATATACAATCATTTACACTTTCTTTACAAATTTGGACTTAAAAAGACCAATTTAGTGTCTTTAAAAAAAAAAACAACTGTTTAAATTGATGCAAAATTAATAGCTCTGTCCTCTTGCTAGTAAGGAAGAAAATTGTGACGTCTGTTCTCCTGTTACACAAACAAACAAGCAGCTCAGTGAATGAACATTTACATTAAAATGATTACATGCTGAAGTCTGAACCTTCTCAGAAGTCGAAGTTGAAGTTGTCGGAAAATAACATTTTAGGAGACAGCAAAAGATGATGGGTTGATAAAAAAAAGAAAATTGGATCAGTAACTATTGCAAGGAGAAAATATTTGCTTGTTGCCTATAGTTGCTTATGGCTTATGACGCTTGAGCTTAGGTTTAAGGACGATCTCTAGTGCTACAAATTGTGCCATATGGATATCCAAGCAAGCATGTAAGGATATTTGGAAAGACTGCATACATTTAATAGGTGGTTTTCTGTTTAGAAAGGTTGTTACTGTAGAATAACACCTGAGATGAGAGGTTTTAGACATGACACCTGCGTCAGATCAGTTAGATGATCACCGGTGCCCAGTCCCTCTGAGTGCGTCCATACTGTACATAGAGAAACAGGGCAGAGGTTTAGACAGTGTAACAATTGAATGAAAGAAAGAAAGAAAAAATTATTTATTATTAATTCAAGGGCTATTTGAAAAACTTCTCTACCTGGATGTCAGTGAGCTCCTTATGGAATCTCTTGGCAAGGTCCGGTCCGTTCTTCATTGTGGGAATTTGGTAAGTCTAAAAGATTTAAAGAAGAAGAACTGTGTTTGCAGTAAATGTACAAATGTTTACTACACTGGCAAGATGCTGTCAGTGGACATTTGCACTAGAGAAGCGTTACCTGTCCTCTGTAGAGCAGACTGCCAACTGGACACACCACGCATGCAGTGCCCGAACCGAACACCTCCAGAATCCGTCCGTCATCTAAAGCGTCTATCAGCTCCTTCATTAAAACCCTGCGCTCTGTCACTTTGAAGTCCCCCTGAAAAAGACACGCAACCCTTACAAACAGTACTATGGCAGAGCTATGATACAGGTATGGCAACAGACGTCTTGGTACTTGATATGCAACATGTTACTGAGCAATTTTCATATTCATATACCATAGTATTTTCATAGTATTACATGGTATTAAAAAGAATGCCATAGTGCTAGAATAGCACATGTCCTTAATGTGTCACTGATATGTCAATTACTTGAATATTATCGTACAAATATGGTTTTGCGATCTAGACAGATATGAATGTTTTAGAGAACACATGAAGGTGAGAGTTGAAAAACTTCCCCCTTTCCATTCTTGTTTCTCACCCATTCTCTAGCAAGGTCCAGCAGCGACTGCCTGGTGACTCCTGGAAGAATGATGCCATCCAGTGGAGGGGTGACCAGTTCTTTCTCTATAAAGATGCAAATGTCAACAAATACATTAAGATGCATTAAACTTTACCACCAGCAGAGGGAGACAATCATTCTTCATGGAAAACCAAATGACTAAATGTCAACATCTTGACAAACTATACAGCAGGCCACACTGCACATGCAGTTGACTTGACTTAACCTTGCTGTTTTAAGAGTAAGAAATGGACCGGAAGCAATATACACTGTGAATTTTTTTTTCTTGTCAGGGCTTCCATACCATTTTATTGATTACTTTTTTTATTCCTTCATGATTATCGAATAAGGATTTTTAAAATCACTTGATAGAGACTACACACACACACACAAATATTTCTAGCCATTTAAATATTGTAGAGAAGAGCACAACTTAAATTTGAACAAATGTTCATGATAGAGATTTCCATAATTTTTTTATTTTATTTATTTTCAAGACATTTCTAGGCTTGCAAATCATGGTTGTCTCATATTTCCAAGTGTTTCATGACTGCAGAACCCTGTTAAGTATTTTTACACACAAAAAAGTATGGGTAGTATGCTTTTGTATTATTCCTAAAACAATATAACATACTGTCTACAGAACAAAAGAGTTACAACTGGTCCATATGTGTCAACAAAGGTACATAAAGGGATAGTTCACAGAAAAATAACAATTCTGTCATTAATTACTCGCCCTCATGTCGTTCCAAACCTGTAAGGCCTTCATTCATCTTCAGAACACAATTTTTGATGAAATCCGAGAGCTTTCTGACCCTCTACAGAAAACAACACAACTACCACGTTCAAGTCCCAGGAAGGTAGTAAGGACATCATTAAAGGGGTCATATGATGCTGCTAAAAAGAACATTATTTTGTCAACTTAACCACTGATTTCTAGTCGTGTCCTCTTTTGGCAGGCCAAACAAAGTAGTTTCGCTTTCACAACGAAACACAGCGTCACACGCGGTGGCCTAGAGTGAGCAGAGGCCAGGGGCTAGAGTTAGCGGCGGCCGGCTAGAGTGAGCGGAGGCCGGCTTGAGTGAGCGGCGGCCGGTGGGCTTAAGAACGGCGCGGCGGGCGGGCTTGCGGCAACCACTTGTGACGACCCCGTGCTGGACTCTGGATGCTTCGTCCACAGTGAACGACGATCCGGTGATCCACGGCGCAAAGTTCTAGTATTTCCTCAGCAACCAGCAAGGATCAGCTCCAGGCATTATGAAGCGGATATCGTCCTCTTTTGGAAGGCCAAACAAAGTAGTTTCGCTTTCACAACGAAACACACAGCATCTCCACAACATGGCGGCGGTGGCAACAACAATACTACAGCGAGAATAAAAGTTACGCCTTCTTTCTTTGCATGAACATTTGGGCGGCGTTATGCAAATCTTCCCACATCGTGACGTAGGTATGTGGGGGCGTGTTAGAACGAGCCGTTTTAGGTAGGTGTGGCTGACTCTTAACTTTTATAAAGAATATCTCTTTGGATTTGAGACTTCAGTCTTTGCAACTTTACAGATCTTCTTTATGCACCAAGAGCTTGTAACACTCCAAAGAGAAAGGAAAATTTGAAATCGCATCATATGACCCCTTTAAAATAGTCCATGTGACATCAGTGGTTCAACTTTAAGGTCCTTGCACACTGAATCCGAAATTATCGTCCAAAATTTTCCCACATTAAAAAATAAATACGACCTTGTGTTGTGTCAATCACGTTTGCACACTGCCTCCGAAACTTTCGTCCGTAGTAAAAGAAAAATTTGGACCAGGTTCGATTTTCTGAGTTTTCGCATACGTAGCAAGACTCAGTGTGCAAGTACCTTACTCTCATGAACGCACATCGAAGACTGACACGGAAGAGTAAATGTATTCTCGTAGCTTCATAAAATTACAGTTGAACCACAGATGTCACATGGACTATTTTAATGATGTCCTTACTACCTTTCTGGGCCTTGAACGTGGTAGTTGCGTTGCTGTCTATTAATTAAAAATATCTTAATACGTGTACTGAAGATGAACTAAGGTCTTACGGGTTTGGAACGACATGAGATTACATGAGTAATTAATGACAGAATTTTTATTTTTAGGTGAACTATCCCTTTAAGTGCCTTTGTTGACATGAATGGGATGAGTTGTGACGATTGTTTCTGTAGACCTGTTGGTAGGACAACCGCTGTGGAGTACCCAGTACCTGCTTGACTCGTCATATCCATAAACAGAGAGAAGTAGCTCTGGCTAAAATATTTTTCCACAAGCCGCATGCAGTTTTGTTTATTAACCACTAAAGTGCCAACAGTTACAATGTGTACATTTAAATAAGCACATTTTGGGTACTAAAGCACACGTTTGCACCTACAAACATATGTTAGGACTGCAGAAGCTTTTAATTCAGAGTTTCTAGAAGCTATTCTCCCTCTCACCTCCGTTCTCTGTGGTCCAGTAGATGAAGAGATTCATGGTTCCAACCTCCGTGATCTCCTCATTCTCTCCGTACAGCCAAAGGACCTGCTGGCACTTCTGCTTGGCCGCCTCACTCTGAACAGCAATTGTCGGCCCGTAGTTACTAAGAAACATAAAACCACAATCATAGAGATGCATTCAGGCCACAAAACATTACATTGAAACTAAATATTTTAAAGTAAGAGGTTTATAACGAACAGTGAAAGCACTGCAAATCATAATATAAACAGATAATCTGAACACTCAGGACAGCAGCGCCAGCTTTGCTGAAGAGGACCTTAAATGCTTAATGGGACAGTAAGGTAAGGACTGATATTAGAGGTGAGTGGGGACAGATACAGCACATAAACAGAAAACCAGAGCTGCATTAGTGTAAAGGGTCAGCAGACTGCAAAGAATTTACAATGATCCCAAGTTGCAACTTGTACATGACCAGCCTACTGCAGCCTGTGCAAGCTAATGCATTTCTCTGAATAACCTGAATGTGAAAAGCTACTTCAAAACTCCCAAGTGGCATGACAATGGTGGAATATACAGTTAGGTCCATATACATTTAGACACTGACACAATTTTCATAATTTCGGCTCTGTATGCCACCAGAGTAGAATTAAAATGAAACTAGATTAAACTGAAGTGCAGACTTTAATTCAATGAGGTTGAACAGAAATATAACATAAAATGCTTAGGAATTACAACCATTTTTATACACAGTCGTCCCATTTTCAGGGGCTCAAATGTAATTGGACAAATAAATATAATCATAAGTAAAATGTTTTTTTTTTATATTTTGTTTAGAATCCTTAGCAGGCAATGACTGCCTTAAGTCTGGAACTCATGGACATCACCACAGACTGGGTTTCCTCCTTTGTGCTGCTTTACCAGGCCTTTACTGCAGCTGACTTCAGTTGTTGTTTGTTTGGTGGTCTTTCTGCTTTTAGTTTTGTCTTCAGCAAGTGAAATGCATACTCAATCAGGTTGAGATCAGGAGATTGACTTAGCCATTGCGGAATATTCCACTTTTTTACCTTCAAAAACTCCGGGGTTGCTTTTGCTGTATGTTTTGGGTCATCATCCATTTGTACCATGTTGCGCCGCCCAATCAATCAGCTTTGCTGCATTTGGCTTAATCTGGGCAGACAGTATATCCCTATACACTTAAGAATTCATCCGGCTGCTTCTGTCTTCTGCCACGTCTTCACTAAACGCCAGTAACCCAATGCCACTGGAAGCCATGCACGCTCCACCATGTTCCACAGATGATGTTGTATGCTTTGGTTTGGATCATGAGCTGTTCCAAGCCTTCTCCATACTTTTTTTCCTTCTCGTCATTCTGGTACAGGTTGATCTTAATTTCAGCTGTCCAAAGAATGCTTTTCCAGAAGTGGTCTGGCTTTTTTAGATGTTTTTTGGCAAAGTCTAATCTGGCCTTGTTTGCACCTTGTGGTGAACCCTCTGTATTTGCTCTCGTGAAGTCTTCTCTTGATTGTAGACTTTGACAGTGACCAGTCTTCCTCCTGGAGAGTGTTCTTCTCTTGGCTGGATGTTCTGAAAGGGTTTTTCTTCATCGATCATCCACCACTGTTGTCCTCTGTGGACGTCCAGGCCTTTTCATGTTGCTGAGCTCACCAGTGCGATCTTTTTTCCTCAGAATGTACCAAACTGTTGATTTGGCCACTCCGAATGTTCCTGCTATCTCTCTGATGGATTTGTTTTGTTTTTGAAGCCTAACAATTGTCTGTTTCACTTGCATGGAGAGATCCTTTGACTGCATGCTGTGGGTTCAGAGCAACAGCTTCCAAATGCAAATGGCACACTTAGAATCAACTCCAGACCTTTTACCTGCTTAACTGATGTAGAAATAACGAAGGAATAGCCCATGCCTGTCCATGAAATGGCTTTTGAGTCAACTGTCCAATTACTTTTGGTCCCTTGAAAAAGGGGGGAGGTACATATTAAAGAGCTGAAATTCCTTTCCTCCAATTTTGATGTGAATACCCTCAAATTAAAGATCAAAGTGTGCACTTTAAGCCCATATTCAGTATATAACTGTAACTTGAATATGTTTTGGTCATCAGCTAAAAGAAAAAAAAAAGTGCCTTTGTCCAAATATATATGGGCCTATATCTATATATGCCTTGAGTCATTCAAAGGGCAATGGAGTGTGACAAAAAAATAAGCTCCAGCAGAAGTGTAATTGCTCTTCTGCCATTCATGATCTCACCATTAAAACAAACAAGAAGATGCATCACTATCCTGCAGCAATGAGAACTTGAAAATTGGATCGTCTTACCAACAACAGCCTCGAAAAAAAAAAAAAAAACACTTTCTGATGCAACACTACAGAACGGTTAACACTTGAAATACTTTCGCTTATACACTTACGGAAAATACAAACTGGAGAAAATGGTTTCAAAGAGTTCAGTGCCATATTTCTGCTTTAATTTAGCAGGGTAAACCCGACAAAGTTTGGGTTTCTGGGTGAGTCGATGTGAATTGCGGCGCTAATAGTCTCATGAATACAGATAACCAACTGCCAAGGCAAGGATTTTCGCTAAATAAAAAATTACATTTCAGTTTGTTTTTCACCAAACCCTATTGTATATCCCCACAACACTTGGAATATGTGGCATACGACCGTTCTGTGACACGTTTGCACATTGAAGTTTGATGCTGGTTGCTATTCACTGCCATTGTGTGAGCAGGACTTTTTTTTTTTTATTCTCCTTTTGTGGTCCAAAAAAGAAAGAAGGGCATACGGCATTACAACAACACCAGGTATGATTTTTTGTGAAATAATTGTGAAAACCCACCCTCCCATCTTGTATTCTCCAACGCCACCCCTCCAGGCCCGGACATATCGAGGATCTGCCAGCAATGACACCGGACTAAAGCCTCCAGTTGCAAAATAAGGTCCAACAGGCCCAATGATGACGAAGAGCAAAGCATGACCTGCTCGAGACACAGAGAAGGCTGCAAAAAGAAGGAGGGTCACCATTAAAGATAAAAAGACCAAAATCATTCAGTAAATTATATTTTAATACCGAAAGTTTCTTACTTCAGTTCCTATAAACGTTGGTCTGATGTACAGGCTGGCGTCTGTGGAGTAAGGAACCCATTCTCGGTCGATCTCAACCAGTTTATTGATACACTTTATCAGTTCGCCCTTATCAAACAACTAAGAGAGATACAGAGAGAGAACATGCTGATGGAGATGGGAGAGGATACGGCACACAGATTGGCTAAGTGGAAATGTGATAATATCACAGGGCATTAGTCAATAAGCTGAAGTAATGCCTTATGGAATAAGATAAAGACTAACAGGCAGACAGCTCCTCTCTGTGCTCCGGTACATGCGCTCCATATTCAGCATAGGCCTGAAGAGACGGATACGGTTATCTACTCCCCGGAAAGCCTTCATGCCCTCAAATAGCTGAGAATAAAACAGAATATCAAAAATAAAAAAATAAAAGATTCATAAAAACTAAATAGGAAAAATTTTGGGAAATTAGTCTTAAACATTAGTAAGCCCTACAGTTCACTTCAGTTCAAAATGGATCATATTAAATAAACCTATATTAAGACAAGGTCAAATAGCTGTGCAGAACATCCATGGAAATACTAGCTGCAGCAATACAAAGACTCAGCCTTAACAAGCTCACCAAGGCAGTTATTTTAAAAAATACAGCAAAAATATTATATTATTAGAATTCAAAATAGCCATTTTCTATTTTAATATATTTTACAATGCCATTTGTTCTTATGATGGCAGCCATTACTCCAGTCTTCAGTGTCATCTAATATGCTGATTTGGGGCTCAAATTCTTATTGCTATCAATGTTGAAAACAGTTGTGCTGCTTAACATCTTTGTGGAAACGTGATCAGGATTCCTTTATAAATACAGGAAAGAACAGCATTTATTTGAAACAAAAAATCTTTTGTAAACTTGTTGATGTCGTTGCTGTCTCTTTGCTTTTGCTGAATAAAAGTATTAATTTATTTAAAAAAAATAAAAAAATCATACTGACCCCAATCTTCAGAGAGGTATTGCATATAACATCATTGTCGAGCTGCATAATTAACTATATAATTTATCAAGATTATTTTATGTAATATAAAATTAACTAATTTGATAAGATGTTTAAGATTTAGAATTATAAACAACTTATACATACATAAAATAATAATAATTATTAAAGGCAATATTTAGAAAATTAATGATTGCAATTACAATATCAAGAAAAAAAAACTGCAGACATTTCATTTCTATGTTGTGGCAGAGCATCTGATAGAATTCAGGTAAAAACACCAGACTTGGGAAATAAAGTCAATTTTATTTTGAATAAATGACAAAAAGGTAGTAAGAGCCATGTGGCTCACACACTCCCTCACCTCTATGGAGTAATGCAGGGCTGAGGAAGCAGGGTGAAGGGACAGATTCTGGAAGGGCTTGATCTGAGGTGCCTGCCATCCTCTTGCTTCAGACCAGCTGACTGTCAGCATGTGGTCTGAAAACTGCTTGCCGAACACAAGGGTTGAGGGGTCTGGCTTTGGCTTCAGTGCAGGGTTCCTCTCTATGGTAAGATCTGCAGCCTGACACAAACAACCGGGGAGAGAGAGAGAGAGACACAAAAAGAGGGAGAGAAAACGAAAAGACAGAGAGGGGCGGGGAGTAAAGTGGGCACGTGGAGAGATGTTTATTCATTATCACTGATTGCACATGCATTTGAAAAATGAATCTGGATTCATCATGCCAGTCAAGCTTTTATGGAAATTGAATTAAATTAAATTAAATTAAATTGTGGTGAGAAGGGAAGGGAAGGGAGGAGTTGGGGAGGGGGGTGGAGAAAGCGTGCAAGAAAGCAAAAGCACAAAGAAAAGAGAAGTCAGATCCCACAAGGCGACACCGTGGCCTGCTTAACACTTCAGAAAATGTAACTCAGGATGAGCCGTAAAACTTGTGATCGTAAACTCTGAGCCAACTAAAACAAACACTCAATCACAAGACCTGAGGCCCAGACTGACTTGTGGTAGCATGGAAATAAAAGTAGTGCATAAACATGGCACAACAGGTTTGTTTCAGTACCTTGAAGGAGGAGCTGATGAACCGCAACGACCCACATGACAGGGAGAGAGGCTGAAGAAAGCGTCCATTCAGGGCCTTAAAACACAGAAACAGAGTGTGACTTCGACCGTTTCCTTCCATAGCCCAATCAGACACAGAGCATGTTGTTCTTGACAGCTGTTGTTTAGCCCTCGTAAGATGTGACGGTTGAGTATGTACCAGCTGTATATACCTGCATTTGTGCACAAGGAGACAGCTGGCTCACACTGTAACAGTGCTTTTAATAGCTAAAAAACCCTGAGTGAACGAGCAAAGAAAGTGAATGTGTGTTTGCCTATTTTACTCTAAGACACACACTAATCCTACTTACATTACTGTTTTAATTGAGTTTTTATTAGATATTTGTTTACATAATAAATAATGTAGCAGGGCTACATGATAGCTCTGTCCGGTGACCTTGCCAAACTCTGTGCATAATTTGGCAGGCAAAAGCGTCTTATGGCAAGATGTTTTACCATTAGCTCCTGAAAAACGAACTAGCATATCTTACTGCAACTAGTAATATTTTCATTATTAATAAGTAACACAATAGGTGCTAGTATTGTTTTCAACTTCACTATAATAATTATTCACTCAATTATCTCTTTGCTACTAGTCACTACCAAAATATTGTCAAGTAAATATAACGCCAACGCTACTGGTAACAAATCTGGAAAGAATTCAAAGGCAAAAGTTGCAACTATTCACTTCTGAGTAGTATCCCAGTATTACTGGTAACTATTATTTAAGTAGTATATATTTTTTACTAGAATTAGGACTCTACTATGCAACTCAATTGTACGATTTTTTTTTTTATCTCACTATTTACACAATGGCTTTTTACTTATATGTAATGACTGGTCAGAATTGTATTGTTCAACATTTAAAAATTAAATTTCAATATTAAAATCTAGTAAGATTAAACATTTGGTTACATGTAACTAAAATATAAGTACTAGCCCCTCATGACAAGTTACAAGTAAAACAGGAATAGCAGCAACAAGTGGATGACATAGTCAGAAGTAGGCCTAGGTAGTTAATACAGACACCTATTGATTACATTTGCAAACTGTAACCAGTAAAAGTGGAATAGTTACTTGTTGGACAGTGACTAATAGCAAAGGAATACTAGTGACTCAACTGAAAAGACATTGATCACAATTACTGGAATGAATTATAGCATCTGTATCTAATAAATAGTTACAAGTAAAATTGTAAATCCTACTAATCATTTTAGAAATATCATTAGTAATTTCTTAGAAAAGTGTTGGCAACGTTAAAAAAACACATTTTGTATATTTTTATGAACGATTGTTAACACGGCTTGCCACAGGCGCGTGCGTTCACACCGGTTCATACGGAAATACGTGGAAAGCTGCTCTCTCTCTCTCATTCATTACGCGTTCATCCGCATCTGGAGATTTACAGACAGATTTGAGTATGAAACAACAAATGACCCTCTGATGTTTTATCCAAATCTAACATCAAACACTTAAAAACATGCACCCCGCTCATGTGATAACTGAAACTTGCGTGTTGTCGATTTGCAACGACGATGATGATCTGCAGTTTAAAGCTGCAAAATTCGGTTCTGTTAAATACACTCCACATACGGTGTTTAGACAGAGCCGTTAATTATTGACAGAAGGATTTGGAGATGTGGTGGGGGAGATAGGTGAAATGATCTTTGAACTCACCGTCCTGATCGCTGCCATCGCTGCCGTGCTGAGATGCACGGTAAACTAGTCCGAGTGGGAGCAGCAGCCCGGGACTCCCTGCGTTCCGGATTGGACCCCTAAGAAAACAGCGGTAAAGTGCTCAGGGTTTGAATCCTTCAAGGGTTCTTTATTATATATTTAAGCGCATTCGCATTGTTTTCAACACAGACCAGTGAGATATGTGCATCAGAAGGCTTGTTTGAAATATGCTAAATATTATTATTCGTTTTGTCACCAGGATAAAGCCATAATAAGTCAGATGCTGCTTTCTAAATAAGGAGGATATTTTTTTTCTAAATACATATAAGCTTAATAAATGGGTATGAGTCGATTATATAATCATCATACTATTTATCATCTATATATGAATTTTAAAAGTCATTAATGTTCCAAACAAAACTATTCCTGTCCATCAAAGTGTTAATAGTAACCCGCGGGTAGGAGTGACGGGTCTCTCGCATCTGATTGGATAAAAAAAAGTAAAGGGTCAAATCTACGCAATCAGCGGGGTTAAACAAGGTTATGAGGAAACATTCCAGTCATTGGCCAGTATATGAGACGTTGGTCCGATCCGGTTAAATGATTGGCTTTTGGACATTTGAAGAAATATGTTATATGTCAATACCTTCAGCTGATGATGTGATGAAAATAAAAATAGCTTGTCACCTGTGTTGGTCACTATTGAAAACCAGGCTGTATGGCTTTAGATTTCACAGAAACCTAGTTCCCATTTTGCATATTAAATTGAATTGGGTTTTCTTTCTTTGAATTTAATTTTCTGTCTCAAACTCTGAAATCTATATTAGGCATTGCTACCAAATTTACATCAATCTGATTATTATTTATTTACTGTCTTGAAACTTGCATATAATGCAATGCATTTCCAGCTGTTTAATATAGGTAAGGACTAACCACATTTTGATATCAAAAGACTAACAACAGTATCAACTTGTCTTATATCATTATATCAGAATAATCCCCATTAGTGGCATTGGCCATGCTTCTGACATAATTTTTCTAGCTAATATTAAGTAAAATAACTTGACTACAAACGAGTGGAAAATGAGCGTTGAGTGTAAATTAATTACGTTTTTTTTAATGAATACAAATAATTTTGTGTATGAAGCAAATCACAATCTGTCAAAAGTCATAAAAGATTTAAAAAATCACTACATCACAATTGAAAATTGGATTGTGTAACAAACAGTTTAGGGAATGTTTACATGTAAACACCAATTTTGCACATTCATGGTACTGTAATTCACAGTGCAGGTCCCTTACATATAATATTTAACTAATATTTGCATTAAAAAAATGAAAAACTCAGCATTTAGAATTATTAATTACTCCAAAAAATTCATATTACTATTAGATATACAAATAAATGCAGTTGGCTTTAAATTGAACAATTATTGCACCATTTACCTGATCATAAGGCGGCATGAAAGTGCGAAATGGCAAGTGAAAGAAAAACAATTTTCAATTGCTTAGAACTTCAGTAAACTTTCAATAATGTGATTGTTTAATATTAAACTTAACCTCACTCAAAAAAAAGTTGTGCAAATCATTTCGCACAATGATTTGAAATGGTGCAATGATTTAAAAAAAAAAAACAATTTGCAAAATCTGCAAATAGTTGCACTGAGAAGCAGCATGAAACAAGCGGTCTGAGATGAGAAATTAAGCCATATTATTTCATGGGCCTTTCCATCACTGTCCGGTTATGGAATTTGGCTTTTGAAGCCGTAGTTCAGTTCAGCCCCTCCGCTCAGAAACAAATCTATCCCAGTACAGAAAGTGGCATCAGCTGCCAAGAAGAGGGCAGCTAATCCGCTCTCAGTCTCCGTTCCCATTCGACCAATCAGCTGTTGAGTAGAAATAGGTTACTAGAATATATTCAACAGAATAGCATTGCATATTTAACCTTATGAACACCTACCTGAGCATTTTCTCCCCCCTTAATAGTGGCAGCAGCGTCTTCTGTGCGGCCAGCAAGCTCCTCCCACAGAGGCGTCATTATATTGCTTGGAGAGATGCTATAAAAGAGTTTGAATGTTAATAAACAGCATGTTCACAGATGGAAATTCAATTGGATCTGAAATAGAGAAAATCCTGAATACTTTAGATCTAAATGAAAAAGTAAGGGACAGCTTAGATGTCAGGGGTATTGAGGGTAATGTCACTCACCAGTTCACTCTCACTTGATAGCGACTCTCATCCACAGCCATTGCTTTAGTCATGGCGGTGATCGCCCCCTTGTGCATATATGTGAGTATTACCGTTACTTCCAACTTGTAAGATGATCAAGTAAAGCACTCAGGACAAGCAGAGAAACTCACCTTGGTTGCCACATAGGGAGCCGCATCTTTCTGACCTATTGAGGCGACAAGGCTGGACAAATTGATGATGTTTCCTTGTGTTTTACGCAGAAACGGCAGAACATACTGCCCCGAGGTAATGAAAAGGGGTTAAAAAAAAAAAAGTCGTTCTGCACAAGAAAAGAGACCAAGGTTTTTTACATCACTTCCTTACCTTTGAAGTAAGGAAGTAACTGATGAGGTTCAGATTAAGCAGGTCTCTAAACTCTTCCGCAGTGGTTTCATCTGTGGTCTTGTGAGGGGGGTCTGATAGGGGATTTATATATAGAAAACTATTTATTTATTAATTTATTAGACAATTTATTTAGAAAAATATTTATCTTCATTACGGTTTTGTAAATATTTTTTAATAAATATAATTTCTCCAAATAAATCCAAAAGTCCCTTGTTAAAATAAAGTGTAGAACAAATAAAAAAAAAGTACAAAAAATAACAAGGGTGAATAAAACTTTGACTTACGCCACCCAGCGTTGTTCACCAAACAGTCTATTTGTCCAAACCTCTCGATCGTCACACTGATTAATCGCTTCAAGATGATATATGACAATAAAATTAATGAAACAATACATTTAGAACTATATGACATATTTGTTTTGGAAAAGTCCTTATGCATCATGTAAATGTAAACTACATTGTAATTATACTTATTTTTAAAAGCTTAACCCACAAAACAGCACAAAAATCGTTTATACATTATATTTTATATTACTGATCTCAAGTTTTACATGGAACCCTTTTCAAAAATGAAAAAACAAAAAAACTAAAACCATAAAAGTTGAACTGCTAGTTAATTATTAGTCAAGTGTTACTATTATTTTATCCATTTCCTCTGCATTATGTATGTGCTCTTATGTAAATACAAGTTGAAGAAAAAAGGAGTAAGACAGATGTTATGAATGCCACATGAACGCCAGCGGCTACCTTGATGTCGTCCTCTTTTGTCACGTCGCATGACACAAACGTGCATGATCCCAGTCCTTCCTTATTCAGCACAGACTCAAGAGACTGGCCAGCAGCCAACTCAGCTGACAATCGTAAAAAAAAAAGAAAGAAAAAAAGAAAAGAAACGTTATTGCATTTATTGGCGAAAGAGACACACAATCAAAAGGCTATTTAAATCAATCACATACTCTCTTGTGCGCAGAACACAACTTTGGCTCCGTTTTGCACTGCAAAGCAAACACGAAATTAATTTGACATACTTTCCCTTTACTTTTGATTACTTAATGGAAAGATGAATATGATAAACCCTTACCAAACACTTTAACGATGCCCCTTCCAATGCCTCTAGTGCCCCCAGTGACGATGACAACTTTGTTGACATAACGCTGCGCACAAGCCATATGTTACTACTGTACGATATACGTTCACTTATGTATACTTATGCAGCAAATGTAAATAATGTCAAATTTCTGCACAGGCTGACAGAGTCTGCTCGAGTAAGCCGTTTCTAGTGTACTAAATCATCTGATAGAGAAGTAGTAACCGGTCATGTGTGTGTGTGTGTGTGTCAACTAGAGATGATCGCTTCCTGGACGAATCGATCTTTTGAATCTTTTTAGTAAACTTGATGAACCGGTTCGCTGAGTCCGACTGAATCGTCTGAAATATGATCCTATTCCGGTTTCCCCAGCTCTTCCTAACTCAACAGCGCTGCTCCAGCAGGTGCTCCAAAACTCCAACACTCCAGCAGACTGAACTGAGAACAGTCTCTCTATCGGACATCAGGTCTGATAGTCTGCAGAACCGCTGTAGAAAACTGAGCATGCGTGCTGGAGTGTGTGAGGTTTGCAAAGCAGCTGTATTTTGTAACACACTTCATCATTTTATAATTGATACAAAAATAATTGTATTTTATATACTTTGTCCCAACAGATATTACAAAGTAAAAAAAAAAAAAGAACACTATCAATATAAATATTTCCACAAAAATCATCAGTGTAAATATCCTTCTGACTGAACTAGAGTTGCACAAACGAGTCAAGAGTCACTCTATGTACTAATAAACTACAGACATGCGTAAATCGAGGACTTGAATGAGGAAACGAAATGCACGTTTCTTTGGGTTCTCATGAATTCTGTAATAAGTTGAGTTGATTAATAATAGTTTATTCACTTTATATGCGTTAGACTTGAAAAAAAAATCCGCGTTTACATATCATATTTGGCGCTTTGAAAAACTTGAATGAGATACTATCAGTGCAAAGGCGAATAACACGTCGACTTACGCCACCCAGCGTTGTTTACAAAACAGTCTGTTTGTCCAAAGCTGTCAATCACACTGATTAATGGCTTCAATGTAAGAAGATATTACAATAAAAAATACATTTAAAACTATGTGGCATACTATGTATCATGAAATGAAAAGTACTACATCACCATTCAAATTATTTTAAAATTATTTAGGCCTAAAAGCAATAATTATTTTTATTCACAAAATAGCACAAAAATACATTAGATTTTATAATTGATCTCAATTTTAATATGGAAATATTTTTAATATTCAAACCTATATGTAATATTCAAACTAAATCCTAAAACCATAAAATGATAAACTGCTAAAGCTTTTTCAAATCTATGTAATTGTTTTATTTTTCTAGGCCTACTACTACTACTACTACTACTACTAATGATGATGATGATGATAATAATAATAATAATAAGTATTATTGTAATTATTATTTTATATTTGTATTATTATTTGATGGAATAACATGTAAATCAGCCATGCACTTACATATTACTTATTTTTTTAATAAATGTATATATTGATCGGGTTCATTGAAAATCTAAAATGATTAAAATGATAAACTGCTAAAGCTTTTTCAAATCTATGTAATTGTTTTATTCTTCTAGGCCTACTACTACTACTACTAATAATGACGATGATGATGATAATAATAATAATAATAAGTATTATTGTAATTATTATTTTATATGTGTATTATTATTTGATGGAATAACATGTAAATCAGCCATGCACTTACACATTACTTATTTTTTTTATAAATGTATATATTGATCGGGTTCATTGAAACAAACTGTCCAAGAGAACCAGATTGCAGGGGAATCAGATTTCCCATAATGTCAACAGAAACGTCACATAGGTTATGGTACTTGTAGTTTTGGGTGCTAAGAATTTAAGGTAAGATCTGAACTGAAAAGAATAAATACATATTTCTAGTAACTTTTGTTCTATAAATAGAGTGACCAGACGTCCCGTTTTTCCCGGGACAGTCCCGTATTTCAACTTTATTTTTAGTGTCCCGAGTCCGACTTATTTTGAAAAAAAATCCAGTTTTGTCCCGTATTTCCACATTTCTTTACGACTGGGTGATCAGAGCAAGCAGAAGTGTTCTATCACGCGAGAACAGCCTAATCAAAGGTAACTAAGCTTGTCGTAGGACAAAATTACCATCCAATCACAATTTAAATTATATATATATATATATATATATATATATATATATATACACACACACACACCACGTACATCATTATTTTTCATATAAAGGCGCAAGGAGAACTGATCGCAGGACTGGCTAGACCGGAGCTAAAGTCCGGATCAGACTGTGCGCGGGGTCACAGTCCAGAAACCAGACCTCGTTTGCCCCAATCCAAAGCATATTTACACTGTCTGAATCGGGTGATCAGAGCAAGCAGAAGTGTTCTATCACGCGAGAACAGCCTAATCAAAGGTAACTAAGCTTGTCGTAGGACAAAATTACCATTCAATCACAATTTGTTATCGATTGCAGTAAGTGAAGGCGGAATCACGCTGAATGACACACCAGAAGCGCTCTCTATGCCGCCCGCCCGCGCAATCCCAGTTCTGCGATCAGTTCTCTTTGCGCCTTTATTAGGGTGACCAGATTTCTCTTGGGTCAATTTGGTACAGGACGGGGACGGGGTGATATATGACCACGATATGAGAAATTTTATTTGAATATTTACAGTCTGAATCGTTCCCTATCGCCTACATTGTGCACTACGTGCCATTCACCTTACAGAAAATACTAACACTGTGAACAAGTGACCGATCTCAGCCGCAACTTCAGCATCTTATTTATAGTGTATGGGGCGGGCGCTTCGGATTCTAGAGAGCATTTGATTGGTCAGAAGATTTGCTGACAAGCTGAAGTACGAGGTGACGTCAAAAAAAAAAAATCGTTGATCCATTTTGGCGGAAGTGACGAACTGCAAGCTTTGAATGCTTATATCTTCTAAATCCGAATTTTGGTACTGTTTTGGAGCACACTGCCTTACAGATAACCTTAAGACTAACATATTGATACTAACACCCAAAAAACTTTAATTTTGATTTCATGGGGACTTTAAAGGGACAGCAGCCTAATTAAATACCTGTCTCATTAATGTTAATCAAACAACAAATGATGTTAAATAAATGTATACATGTTTAACCAACTGTATTAGAAAAATTAGTTAATTTAATATTTAATTTGCATCTTTTGTATTTGTCTTATGGTTTGTAATTTTCTTCTTTATTTTTATATAAAAAAAGAATGATGTAGGCTATGTGTGGTGTGTGTGTGTATATATATATATATCCCCGTCCCGTACCATATTGAACCAAGACAAATCTGGTCACCCTAATAAAGGCACAAGGAGAACTGATCGCAGAACTGGGATCGCACGGGCACGCGGCATAGAGAGCGCTTCTGGTGTGTCTCTAAAAATAGAGTTGAAATACGGGACTGTCCCGGGAAAAACGGGACGTCTGGACACCCTATTTATAGAACAAAAGTTACTAGAAATATGTATTTATTTTTTTCAGTTCAGATCTTACCTTAAATTCTTAGCACCCAAAACTACAAGTACCATAACCTATGTGACGTTTCTGTTGACATTATGGGAAATCTGATTCCCCTGCAATCTGGTTCTCTTGGACAGTTTGTTTCAATGAACCCGATCAATATATACATTTATTTTTAAAAAAGTAATGTGTAAGTGCATGGCTTATTACATTACTATTACACATTGCAATAAAAGGAATTTTTTAATTCATATAAATTCATGCATGACTATTTTAATGAACTACAAAAGAAATACACAAGTGACTTGAAAACCTTGAAAAAAAGTAGAAAAATCATTATACACTTTTCAATATAAAAAAGATCCCCAGTTTATGTCATTATTCTGTAAAAAAAAAAAAATAGTTCTGAATTTTTGTATTCTGAATAATTCATTATTTGTTGGCAGAAATGCTGGGGTGGGATCAAATATCAAATAGCAAAAACCTATTATTCATACATGAAAAAAAGCGAAAAACAAATATAAAAGAGATAAATGAGAGAGACAGGCATTTTAAGGTGTTTGGGACAGTGAGCTGATGAGGGGACGAGGGGCTCTGGATTGAATTTCAGCATGACAGCATTCCCCAGCGCTGCAGTGAGAGCGAGTGAAGACAGTGATTTACAAACAGGTTTACGTATCTGTACTGCACTGACTAAGGGCAGGACAAAGTTTGTGGTTCAAGGCACAGGAGAAAACACCTCCTGTTGGACTCGATACACAGCTCATGGTGTGGTGCAGGTAGGGAAGGAACACGAATAGCGTTGGGTAAATATTCTGGATTTACGGACACTAGTGGCAGAGGGTAAGTGGAGGGACAAACAGGGTGTCTACTCAGAAACTTTTCAGAGACCCGAACCTCTATATTCCTAATAGAACATTTCAGATTTTTGGGAGATTTTTACTCGCAAGGGATTGTGATGTTTTTGTTGAACATTTTTCACCCCTTCACCAACTTCACTTAAGTCTTGTTTTATACTTGAGGTCACGGGTTGTTTTGCTGTCTTCTTATAAACTGCCCCCCTTAACGTTTTATTTAATTTATTTATTTTTTTGTCTGAAAGTCTCGTAGTCTTATTCTCGTGGTGAGGGTCAAAGTGGTAATGGATCTGTCTGCAGGAGTCAACACAGGGTTCGGATAGAGTACATGAAATGTTTGTATATGATTTCATGGACCGGCAGGAGAAGTTTCTGCAGAAGAATTTAAGTATGGATACTATCTTCAGTTACATAACTGGAACAGGACTGTATAAATTGACCAAATTCTTGTTGTGGTGCAGTTTATTTATCTATTACACATTTTAATTATAATACATTATATTACTTAGAAAATAGATACAAGTACTTTGTATTAATTTGCTTTTATTTTAATATATTAAATACAATTGTATTACATATACTCTGTAAAAATGATTTTGATGTAAATGAAAAAAAAATATTGGAGCATACAAGAAAGTACTATTTCAGTCTTTCTACTTAAAAATTTCAACATGTTATTTGTTTTTTGTATTTCTAATTGCATTTATTTAGCAATTTCTGAGCATAATGTAATTAATAAAATGTTTTAAATTACATTTCATTTGAAGATGCATCATGTATATTTTAGCATTTTATTATTCCATAATTATTGTATACATTTTTTTCAACATATTGAATTTACATAGATAGATAGATAGATAGATATAGATAGATAGATGTACACAATAATTATGGAATGATATAATGCTGAAATATATACATAATATTTACTTATTTTAATAAATAATTTGACACAATAGCAAATAAGTGCAAAATAATTTAACAATTTAAAATCTTTACTTAATCAGGAAATGTATTCACCAGACTGTCAGGTGATACTGGAATCGACACTAGGAGAAATGACCACTTCTGTGGCCTAACACCATTTATAGGTTTCTACAAACCTTTGACTCCTGGGTTCATGCTTGGCTGAAATGAGTGTGTTTCTACCCAATATAACAGACTGAGTGAACAAGAACGAAGAAGAAGAGATGGACAAAGGAGGAGGAGGAGGATCGGATGGGGAAATGAAGGTCACAAAACAAGCAGAGGAAGAGAGCGAAAGTGACAAGAACCTCAAGGACCAGCGCAACAAGGCAGAAAAGGGTGACAAAGAGAAGGGTGAGAGGAAGAGAGAGAATCGAAGATCTGGTTCAATGTGGAGAGGAGGCTGGGCGCTGTCCGAACGACTGGCCATCAACGTGTCAGGCATGCGCTACGAGACACAGATTCGAACCCTGGCCCAGTTCCCTGACTCTCTGCTCGGAGACCCTCAGCGCCGCCTGCGCTACTTTGACCCACTCCGCAATGAGATCTTCCTGGACCGCAATCGATTCTGCTTTGACGCCATCCTTTACTTCTATCAGTCTGGAGGTCGGTTACGGCGGCCTGCCAATGTGCCTCTGGACGTCTTCATGGATGAACTGCGCTTTTATGAGCTGGGAGAGGATATCATGGCTCGCTTCAAAGAGGATGAGGGCTTCCCCAAGGAGGAGCCTCGGCCCCTGCCAGACAATGAGATCCAGCGCAAGCTGTGGATGCTCTTTGAACACCCTGAGTCCTCTGGAGGCGCCCGCATCATCGCCATCATCAGCGTGATGGTGATTGTGGTCTCTATCCTCATCTTCTGTTTGGAGACGCTGCCTGACTTCAGAGTAGAGAAGGAGCTGAGAGAGGTGAGAGGAGCAGTGAAAGACAGGTCAACGTTACAGTGTCTGACTCAACAAGATGTGTGACACACATGACACTAAACACTAGCAAATTGTTATCAGTTGATATTACCATACAGAAAATGCAGGATTTATTTTTTTCATTATAGTACACATAATGCACAAAACACGAAATATGACCAACAACCTCTACACTGTAAAATCCAATAGTTTACCTTACTTAGATTTAATTAGTAATCTTTACTTAGTTGTTATACTTACTAGGTTTTATTAAGTTACAGCTACTTTCAAGGCAAATAAAGCAATTTACTTACTGTTTTGAGTGACACTTACTTAAAATTAATAGACTTTTCAATCATTTCCTCCATGTCTGCAGTTATCTTTCACTAGTTGCATTCACTCGTTTCCCAAAGTCATCTTGAATGTTGAATTCTCAATACAACTGAAATATTTGAGAGAACATCACATAAGCTAACTTCATAAATAGATGTTGATTTTCCTAAAATGTGTGTTTTTTTAAATTCACCATTATAGTGATTAGCGTTCCCTTTGGTTGGGCACTTTGAACTTGGTTTATGTTACTATAATTTTCTTCCTGTTAATGCGGCAATGCATCATGAAGTCAGTTATTTGATTTCAAAGGAAGAAAAGTAATAAATAGGTTGCTTTTAGAACGTGATCTATCTTCTAATGAAAGCATTGGTGTATTTTTAGTGTGTGTTTATAAATGAACTTTATCAAATTTCTTTTTTCATAAATACCCTGAGTGCTTTTATTTGGGTTTACATAATCCTTAAATCGTGTGTGGTAACGCAGACACAGACTAGTCATACACAGACTTAAACATTCAGCACGCGAATCACAACAATGGTACCAATTCAATTTAATTTATTTTCATTACTTGTAACAATAACCATTGGTAAACTATACTAACTAAGCATCTGTCAGTACAACATACTATTCCTATTTCACTTTACTTAGTTTTTTCAAGGCAATCGGTTTGCATGCTTTTTTTAAGTAAGCCCAACTAATTAGATTTTACAGTGTAGCAAAGCCATAGCAATAAGAAAGAATGTTAGAATGGCTCTTAGCATGAAGCAGATGGGTTCCTGAGCACATAAAGATGAATGAGCATAAATAAAAATGTATGACTATTAATATAGGCCATTATTTAAAGTCAGCATGAAATGGAAATCCCCCCTATCTCTTTGCTAAGTATGTTATTAAGAATGCATGTTGTTGATCTTATTGTGAACGATTTATCAATATTTCTTGTTTTTCTTGTTTTCTGACTTAAATTAAATTAAATTTTAATCAAATTTAATAACTTGATCTTCTGTTGAAACTAAAGGCGTGTCTCTGCTGATGTACTTCTCCAATTATTAAAGTGTTAGTTCACCTAAAAAAAAAGAAAATTATCCCATGATTTACTCACCCTCAAGCCATCCTAGGTCTATATGACTTTCAGATGAATACAACTGGAGTTATGTTTAAAAAAATATCCTGGCTCTTCCAAGCTTTATAACGGCAGTGAATTTGATTTTGAAGCAAAATTAAGTGCATGAATCCATCATAAAAAGAGCTCCACACGGCCCCAGGGGGTTAATAAAGGCCTCCTGAAGCGAATTGATGCATGTTTGTAAGAAAAATATCCATATTTAAAACTTTATAAACCGTAATCTCTAGCTTCCGCGAACTGTCGTACGCACGTTCACGAGAGAGTGGTGATCCAGTGGATTACGCAGGACATTTTTTAATATAACTCTGATTGTACTCGTCTGAAAGAAGAAAGTCATATACACCTAGGATGGCTTGAGGGCGAGTAATTCATGGGGTAATTTTCATTTTTGGGTGAACTATCCCTTTAAATTCACATAAATCCCGCCTCTTTTTATAACCGACCTCTTTAAGACCCACCTTCATCCAATCAACAACCGATGGACAAAACCAAGTCTGCACCCTACATTTTTTTTTTTCATTTCAATAATTCGTTTAATTAGATGTATGTCATAATATGGAGGAAAGGGTCTTTTGCTACTTCCATTACTTTAATACATTACATTATTTATTATATTTTTATTTTAAGTATTAATAGCTATCAATAACCATTTTAAATATTAATTTAAATACTATATGTGTAGTCACATTTGCTGTTTTAAATGGAATCTACATGATTGGGAAGGTGACAGATTTCGCAGCAGTTTGTTGGTAATGCAGATTATCTGTGTTGACCAGCAGAAAGCTGCTTTGTTTGAAAGTGACTTCTATTTGAGCTGTGCTTCATTCATCACTACACTGTTGACAATAGAGACTTTTTTGTCTGCGAAATTTTGCTAATGTGGCTGCACCTTATTAAATATTCTCAATGTACTTGCCATCCAAAATATTACGAAAAACAATGTACAAATGATTCCGGTAAGACCAAAAAAAAAAAACTAACGATGAGGAAAGCATATCCAAGTATAGGCAAACTTATCCAAATAGTGAGCTGTGTAAATGTACACTGCATATTGAATTTCTATCAAATGTAAAAACAATGTTTAATGCTAAATGCTAAACTTTTAAGAACACAGAGGCATTCTTACTGACTATAGGCCTACACAGATTCACATACAAATTTAAAAATGTACACATTTCAAATCACACATAATAATAGGTAAGTTTAAAAGTGTGAGAAGTTGCTTTAAAAAAAGAAAACACAGACGAAAAGTTCAGGAGCAGTGTAGGGTTATTGCTGAGATTATTTTAGACGTGTCGTTAAATCTGATACACAGATTGGGAGCAGAGACTCTGGGGGGGGGGTTGGAAAACAGTCAAGTGACGTGTCCGTGGAGAGATGTTAGCGGCGTACACAGATTAAAAAAAAAAGGGAAAGAGATAACAAATGACAAGGTGACAGTATGAAAGAGCGCCTGTGTTTGATCGAGTGAGAGAAAATAGAGAGATGCAGGGTGGGTTAGGAGCAAGGAGGGAAAGTTAGTAAAGAGTATCAAATTAGTTTCCCAGCAGCGACCCAACTGCTTCGGCACAAGACGGCAACCTCAACACGCTGCCAAAGCAGCTCCGTAATTCTGCATGGATCAGACAGTCAACGACCAGCAAACTAAAGCTGGCGAGAGAGAGATTGTACATTCTCAAGTTTCACCTTAGAGATCACTGAGGTGCTATTTTTAGAGTAAGGACAACCCTTCAGAGCATATTAACACAGATACAGGAGCTTGTATTAATAAACAGACCCCCCTCGAACGCTGAAATAGGAATGGAAACACACTTTGACAACATCTTATGATGACTTTAGCAAAATCTAAATGCACTACGATAGGGAACACTTAATAGCCAGCTAGCCCGACACGAGATCACACACACCACACGTGCATACAAACTCACATCTCACATGTCATATTTTCTAATCTTCTATCTTGCTATTCATAAATCTGTTTTCTATGCAAACACATGCTTAGCTTTGAGTTATATGACTGGAAATTCAAATAAGGCTATACGTGTTTATGGATACATATTTGAAAATACCCCTACTCTGGTTACCTCTTACATACTGATGTGGTTTGTGCTCGTGTACACATTAGAGTAAGTCATTTTTATGGAGTCAGAGTGATAAAGAGCAAAAATGACTGACCTTTGAGTGAAAGATCATGTTCTGTGACCCTAAAAGCAGAATGGGACATTCAACTTCACTCAAGAAGTGGGTGTCAAATGGGCAACCAAATTGTTTCAGTCAGGCACTTGTTAGGCAAAACATGTTTGGTCTCAAGAGTAGTTTCAGAAATTAAATCGTTTCGCTTGTGCTTCGGCTCTGCATGGATGCGATTCCTAGCACCGAAACCTTAAAATCTACATTGAATAAACTAAAAAAAACATAAAAAAACCATTATGCCGTTGTTTTTTACTTTTTGCAAACACTGATGTTTTTAAATAAATTATGTAATAAAAGTTTAGGCCTACATTACACTGTCACTGCACATACGATAATTGCTAGTCTGACAAGGTCAAACGTTATATAAAATGAATTCACGTTACTGTTAGAGAGCTACATGGCTATCTATCTGTTCAACAGAATACCTGTTTGGTGAGATTTTAAAAATCGGCTGGGTTGCTTAATCTCGGAGTTCTCGCACCTCTGAAAGTCTGATTCATACGGTGGCCGAGAAGTGCAAAGCAAATCACAATTCTGAAAAAAAAAAAAAAAAAATTACAAACGCAAATGCAAGTTTAAAAAACAAAATAACATAGGTGTAGGGAGGGCTTTATTGTACCAATAAGGTGGCATCCATTTAATAATTAAAATTAAAATTATAATTTACACTCAATACGTTATTATTGCATACTGTTTTATAATGTACTACAATACTGAAGTGCAGATAATTGCCACTATTTGCAACAAGTAGTATAGTTGATAGTAGAAATCCTGCTATTTTAACATAGTGTAAATAGGTATTTGCACTATGTGTAAATAGCATATTGCTAAAAATACTGCTATTTTCTCTTAGTGTAAATAGAATCCATTGCTAATACGAGATTTGAAAAGGGAGGAAAAAAAAGTTCGGCAAAAGGCAGGATCGAACGCGTCAAAAAGCCAACGGCAGGCGCTTATCCATCTGCGCCACTGTAACTGATGTTCAACAGCCACTTTTAACTAAATGTAAATATACACTCCGTATTTTTTATTCCATAGTAAGGGCAATTCATATAATACATTTAAACTGAGCTACTTTAATACCATCTCCGAACTTTCTACCACGACTCTGCTGTTCTTCGGCTGGTTCTTCCTCTATACGTTGATTGATAGATGTCTCGTCCAGTCAGCGGTGAGTAATCCCTAACCAATGGCGCTGTCTCAAACTATACCTACCTTTTCCGGTTTGTCTGATTTGTCGTTGTGTTTTCTGACTTGTAAATTTGTTTTCGGATTTGTCATTGTGTTTTCTGACTTGTTATAATGTTTTCTGAATTGTTGTTGTGCTTTCTGAATTTTTATTTTGTTTTTTAAACTTGCATTTGCGTATGTAATTTGTTATTTTGATTTCAGAATTGTGATTTGTTTAGCACTTCTCGGCCACCGTAGATTCAGGTTTTATTACAAACTCTCTCTTTTCGCTGCCTTTTTTCTTAAACACACGTTTAAGAAACGTTGACACCCACACCAAAAACGTTAAAGGGGACATAACACACACATTTTTTTGTCGTTGTTGCCAATCTCATATTAATCTTGAGTACCTATACAGTATTGGATCCTTCATGTCCGAGGAGTCTTTAGTTTTATCAGATTTATAAAAGTAAGATAAGCTTCTGGAGGCATGGCGTGGGCAGAGCTAAAGAGTCAGGAGCACTCAAAGCTTTTGCATAGCTATCATCTGCAAGCTGTGACATCGGCATAAATAATTCCCTTAAAGTCCGTGTAAAGCCAGCATTAAGGTGCATACTAGAGGTCTGCATTCCCGCGGGAACCGAGGGACCCGATCGGATTTTTTGTGCCGTGGGATTAAATTCCCGAATAAAACGAGGTAGCGGTCGGTAACTCTGGTGTAATTTGAATCTTATTTATTTATTTTTCTCTGCGACACTTTTCCTACTGTGTTAACAGAAAAATGTCAAACGAATTTAGTATTTTGACAAGACGAATAAAAATAGCTAATAGACTGTTTTTGTACAACCTACATTTTTTTTTTTTTTTCTCTCTGCAACACTTTTTCCCTATTGTGTTGTCAATGTTAAGCGAATTGTATCCTGACAAGACGAATAAAAATCTTACAATTTTTTTACAACATTTTTATTTTCTCTGGCACTTTTTTTCCTACTGTGTTGCATAAAATATTAAACGAATTTTGTGTCTTAAGATAATTCATATAAATTCAAGTCAAAGTCAATAAATTCAAGACTCTTGACAAGACGAATAAAATAACACAATTTTGTGCAGACTACACTTTTATTTGTCAGCCTATCTCTCTTTCTTTCAGTAGCGGAAATTTAAATGTGAGATTTTGGAAACGAGATCTAAATTTAGCGGGAACGGTCGGGTTGGGAAGATAATTATTCTAAGCGGACAGCGGGTGAACAAAGAGTGAATATATAGCGGGAGCGGGTGGGTGCGGAATAGAACCTTGCGGGAGTGGGACTAAAAAAACAGTCCCGCGCAGACCTCTAGTGCATACCGCCACCTATTATATTGGAGTGTGCAACATCATGACTTCATTGTGATCTTAAATTCTTCTAATTAAACCACTTTCTCGCAAAAAATTCATTATTGCCCTGGTAACTTCAGTCTGATCATTTTTTATTCCTAAAACACCTCTAATGTTCCATTCCCTTCTAACTTTTATAATGCATTGTTTAAGTTTTTCTATTTCTTCTCTGAATTTCCTGCATTTGTTTTTGGCGTGAACTGGATGTTGCTGCCGACTTTATTTCAGTATGGTGACGTATTTCCCACTGAAACGGAATATTGAGTAAAGGGCGGGGTTTTATTTTTGCGCTCCTCCTCTCAACTTTCACTCGCAGCAAACTAACGGTTTAGGGGCGGTTAAGCAAATTCTGACCAAAGCCATGGCCCAAGCGTCATCAGAGCAGGGGTGCCATTCCGGAGCAGAAGCAAATGATCAGATTTTGATTAAAGATTACCAAGACAAACTATTTTTTTCAGAGGATTAACTTGCATGGATTAATTGTTCACCTTAAGACTAACAATGTGAACTAACAAAATAAATATTATAAATTTTGATTTCATGCAGACTTTAATGCTGGGTTCTTTGGGAAGCTGAACAAGGTTATCTTTCCCTCACAACCAAAAACACACTTTTTTGGCATTGTTGATTTTGTGGTCAAAAACCAAATGTAAAATTGTTCTCGAGCAATTCTTGTGCCGACGACTTCCGTAACCCGAATGAAGCACGTGCTCTTCTTTTATGCCATGCTCGAAAAAAAAATTCCAGAAATTTATACAAAACCTGAAGAAGTGTATTTGGCACAAAAATACTCCATCATATGTCCAACTCGTTTTTTGAGACTTTGGTCATGTTTAGCACATGGGAATTCAACTCTTTAGTATAGTGTAAATAAGTCAAAATGCATGAAATAGCATTATACATCCCCTTTAACTATATATTAATAACGATATAGTTTTAAAATTAGTTCTAAATTTAAAAGAATACATATTTCATTACAAATTTAAAATTGATAAATTTAATATATACAGGTTTTACAAATGAGGATGTCCACAAAATGTTGTCAGATTTAGTCAGATTTGTTTCTAAAAATCCAAAGTACACACAAAGACATACACATAGTTGCACAGTAAATTAAAAGTATTAGGTTGTAACCACACTACTACTACAGCTACAGTATATTGAAAGCACACAAAATACGAATCTCAACATAGGCCTATGCAAATATGCAAAATGCACTTTACTTGAATATGCAAATATATAATATACTTTAATTGAATATGCAAAATGCACTTTACACTCTAGCTGTGTTTAGTATGTTTTTGAATGTCATATGTTTTTATCCCGTTTCTGCATCTAATTTCTTATCCTTATCTTTATTCTTTTCTCTCTCTTTTGCAGCAAATGGCATACCAGGCTTTCCTTGCCGGAAACAATACCTCGCACATCCCAATGTCCTCTCCCTTCCAAGATCCATTCTTCCTGGTGGAGACCATGTGCATCTGCTGGTTCTCGTTTGAGCTAGTGATGCGTTTCACCTGCTCTCCCAGTAAGATGTCCTTCTTCAAGGATGTGATGAACATCATAGACTTCTTCGCCATTATTCCCTACTTCATCACACTCGGCACGGAGCTGGCCAAGTCTAGGGGCGCGACGCCAACCATGTCCCTGGCGATCGTAAGGGTCATCCGTCTGGTTCGAGTCTTCCGGATCTTCAAGCTGTCTCGGCACTCAAAAGGCCTTCAGATCCTGGGCCAGACGCTGAAGGCCAGCTTGAGGGAGCTGGCGCTGCTCATCTTCTTCCTCTTCATCGGAGTCATCCTGTTCTCCTCGGCCGCGTACTTTGCCGAGGTGGACAAACCTGGAACGGCCTTCACCAGCATCCCAGAAGCCTTCTGGTGGGCTGTGGTCTCAATGACGACAGTGGGGTACGGCGACATGTACCCGGAGACGGTGGGCGGAAAGCTGGTGGGCTCCATGTGCGCCATCGCCGGCGTGCTCACCATCTCGCTTCCCGTTCCCGTCATCGTTTCCAACTTCAGCTACTTCTACCACCGCGAAATGGAGTGTGAGGACAACCAGGAATACACACACGTCAGCACCTCCCTTTGGGAGGAGGAAGAAGGTGGGGAAGAAGGTGAGGAAGGGCCTGGGGAACAGGGAGACCGCAATCCTCTCGAAGAAGGCACGGCCTATAGGGGGATCTGCGCCCCTCTTAATGGGACTCTCCTGGCTGGGCTTTGCGCGGGACAGACCAGAGTGCAAAGTGTAGGGAGTGTTTACCCACTGGTCACCCAAGTCTGAGAGACTGGAGATCAAAGAGGAGGAATGAGAGATGGAGGTGGTCCTGTACCATGTTTTAAGGTACACTGCCTCACTGTGACTCACTGAATATATGTGGAGGATGGGAAGGAATAAATGCAAGAAACAGAAAACGGTTGATGAAGAGGCTGAGAAGGTACAAAATGCAGATGCAGTATCCAAAGGAAAGGTATAAAGAAGTTACAAAAAACATTGACTTTCTATCTATAACACATCTTTAAACCGCTTTCCTAACGTTCCGGTAACCAAACTATTTTGACATCACAACCTTTACACTGAACTTTAAATCACTGAATGTATTTATTTGAGAAACTATTTTGATCTATTCAGAGAGTGGCATCTCAATGCGTTTGGAAAAATAGCTGAGGATAAGCTGAGCTGTCTTGTGCAATAAAAGCGTTTGCACCTTTGCTTTAAAGATCTTACTGGAATCGTTGACATATATATATTATCAGACTTATTCGTAGGAAGAAGCACCCTGCGGTGTCATTTAAATGTCATGTATTTTGTCACCCGTGTTGCAGTCATGAATGTGCCAGGGATTTGTGTGTCCCGACGAATGGATAAAGTCTTAAGCATCATTCATCTGGAGCAGTTTTGTGTTACTGCTGTTCTGACATTGTTGAAATGCTTGTGTATTCAAAGGCTTTTTAGGAAAATATGTACAGTCATTTACGATGTGTGTGTGCTCCGTGAATTGTGTAACGCTGAGCCATGTTTGTGTACTATTTATTCACATTTTTAATGACACAAAAATCATACTGAAGTGACTCGGTGTACTACAAAAAGAACAAACAAACTGAAAGTGGACTCTTCTCCAGCTGAATTGAAATATTTAAATGAACGATTGTATGATGTTTAATATAACAATATTTAAGTTACTTAAATTAATTTAAATAATTTTAGACCATAGCAAATAAATAAGTTCAAATAAATATTAAAAAAAAATACAGTAACAAAACATTTTAAACATCGCAGTCCAGTGATAATGTAAAGCATGCCTCCATAACTGATGTTCTCCAGTCCTCATTTCCTAGTATGCAGACTGGGACTGAAGACAGTCTGAATGTGTGACTGATGTCCTATTCCTAGTGGGTCGTCAGAGTCCAGGTTTATGTCCTTAATATACTGTTTCACCTCCTGTATCTGGCTGTCCTCTCCTTTCCCCGCCATTGCCAACTGAGTATTCATAACAGGGAGGAACCGAGAAAGTGGGGCACCGTGTTTCTGCCCAGACTGCTTTGAAGGGAGCGACATGGGATTCCTAGTGTGTGGAGAAAGGAAATATGAATATCCATCTGGCAGCAGCAATTCCTGAAAGGTGCAGTCTCCTTCAGTGTAGTGCGGCTGAAAAAGAAAACAAAGCTCAGTCCCAAATGTGTGCAAGACTCCAGTGAAATTCATGTAGGCTACCTTAAATAAATATAACAGCTTACTCAATGTTTACTACAGGTGTTGCAAACCATGTCAAATCAATTCCACATTTAATAAATAATGAAATACAGGATTCAAAAACATAAATATAAAAAATAAGATATGTGGTATTATGTGTAATAAAATAAAAATCAACATTTCGACAAATCTAGAATTTGAGTAGTTGTGAAGAGAAAACGAATTATTAATTGTAAAAACATTATTTATAAATACATTTAATATCAATGACTTTTAAATGTTGTGCAAATCATTAAAAATACACAAATAGTTTTTTAAAATGTCTCTTATGCTCACCAAGGCTGCATTTATTTGATCGAAATGTAATTTAGTTTATATATTAATATATAATATAAATATATTTAAAAAATGTAATTTATTCCTTTGATGCGAAGCTGAATTTTCAGCATCATTCCTCCAGCCTTCAGTGTCACATGATCCTTCAGAAATCATTTTAATTTGCTGATTTGCTGCTCAAAAACATTCTCAAAAAAATGTTGAATACAGCATAATTTTTTGTTGTGAAAATCATGATTCTTTTTTTTTCAGGATTCTTCGATGAACAGAAAAAAAAGAGATTTATTTGAAATATATTCTCTGTAACATTATAAATGTCGTTGCTAAATAAAAGTATAAATTTCTTAAAAAAAAAAAAACAGTACCTTAACTATCTAAAGTTATTAATAATTACCTCAATTATTTTTAAATAAAATTGTATATTATAATATTGTATATTTTGCTTGTACAATTTGCTTTTAAATGGCAAAATAGTAAATGCTAAGTATCCATTTTATGTATACACTGCTCTCTCTCTCTGCTACGCTAGAATGGTGTCTTTTTACTAATTGTCATTTTTCAGTTTTATTATATTTTTATTTATTTGTTTTTAAATGACCATGCTCTATTGGATGTTTCAAATTTGTAAAGATGTTCGAATGTCCAGACCTGTCCTTTCAAGTTGTCTTTATCATCCACGCAGAGGAAGAGAGATGTAGCCGCACTCTGGATGACCGTCTCCCCGGCTTTCACTGAACGCAGGTTCAGCACACCTACAGCGTGCAATTTGTTATTATTTGCATAACCCTTGTTATCACAGATATTATGAATTATTTTTATCTTTTCTGATAAGGTATTTGTCCTTGAAGGACATTCTGAGAAGTAAGGCCATAATGAGGGTTACTTAATGATTACAATAGTACTCCGTCAGTAAACTGTGCTCTTTAACTCTTTAATGTTTGCAGCAGTTGCTTACAGTTGCGCTTCTCTTCTTGAGACCCTCTAACGGAGCCGTCAGGTTTCATTTCAAGGAACAGCCCATACTTTCTGTTATCTAAAATGGATAAAACACACAGATTGCCATTACTTCAAGCCAGTCTTTGCTCTTTAGGAACAAAACACAGTACAATTGCAGTGCAAAACGAATGCCTTGAAATAAAAGGCATACATTTTTATTGTAACATCACCACGCCAACTAAAAAGGATTGACTGATTCCAGATAGCCATGTTGACAGAAGAAAGTAGCACATGTCACAGTTACCCACATTAAGCAGATCCTAACATCTTGCAGCTCAAAAAGAAGCAGAAACTCATTTGCAACTATTGCAATAGGTTAAAGTTTAAGATTACCTGTGTAGAGCAAGCATTCCCTGACTTGCGTGCTAAACGGCAGAAGCATGTTCTGTACAGGAACATACATACACCAATGAAGAGGAGGAAACAGAGCAAGAAAAATGAAAAAACAGGTAAACTGCATGATTGACCGAGCCGACCAGGTGGTCATCAATACAAATGGATGGTATCCAAACGTAAAAATATTCTCAAAAATAAAATATCTGTAATAATAAACCTTGAAACTGACTTAAAATGTAAATGATATATAAAAAGTAAGAGGCTAACTCCAATTTGTGAAACTGAATTGCGATGCCTCCAAGACCTCCAGATGCTAAGATGGTCTACACAGAAGACATGTCTCTGTAAACTTGTATTTATACGGTACGCATGAGAGAGCGACAGAGAATCCATGAGTCACTTGAGTACGAAAAGGAAAAATGATAACAAACTTGTTTTCAGGAAATGAAGGAGGAAAAACTGATGGTAAATCTCACATGGCTACGCTAGTTAAGTCACTGATCTCAGAGGACAGGGGACAACATATATAGCATATAAGTTTGCATATCGCAGATAAATAATTGTTTATTTAATATAAAGTGTTTCAGTTATTTCCCAGTATTAGGAGGAAATGGGAGTGGAGGTGGCAGTTCAGATAAGAGGCCATAAAAAGCACTCAAAGTGAGTTTCATGCTCATCTGTGCATTCATGACAGGACGCGAGGACATAACACTACCGTCCCATCAGCTAGAGAGGGCAGTGCGGCATCAAGTGAAACTTTTTAATGAAAAAGTTCAAGTGTGCATGTCTTATCTTATCAAAAGTTAGCACAAACATGCTAACCCAGTCTGTCAATAATTGTTAGATCCCTGTAAATGATTAAAGACTGTAAATACTGAGGTGTAATTGAACAGCTGGACTCCATCAAGTGTTGACCAATGTCTTTTATCACAGAATCCCTAAAGAATCACATCCTTTTTTCCAATTGCCATTTTGCCCTTTCATCTTAATACAACTCCTTTAAGCTTTCCCATTCCGTCTCGGAGACGTCCAGGGTCCCCACAATAACGTCAGTGTCCCTTGTAATCATCATGTCTCCTGCCTCGTTGTTGTCCTGGGAAGAATGAGGAGGATTGACGTCTTTCTGGCCATCTGCTGCTTTCTCCCTCGTTTTACTTTGAGCGGATTAAGTGTTTTGATGTCTTTGTCTCATCATTGTGTGAGGAAATTTTGACTCTGCGTGCATGAAGGGATTTCGTTCGCCCACCGGTCTTAATGCGAGAGCGAGACGGGATTTAAACATGCCTCGTGTTGACATCGATTCTTACACAAGAGGCATTAAAGGACAAAGCACTCGTAAATTGTTACGATTTTATTACGCACACCATAGACAGCAGCTGATTTCATGGGAAAATTGAAGTCTATCAGACATGATAAATACACGAGTCAGACAAAATACATCACGAATAACAAACAAAATTTTACTAGTGCAACTCTAGACAATAAACATAATCCATAATAGCAAATGGCAACAATATTAACATCAAAGTAATTCTTGAATTGTAAAGGAAAGAAAAACATTGCTCTTTCATAGTTTAAAAGAAATCAGAAATCAGTCTCAGAAATACTAATGCAAACAAATGAGATGACTGTTGATGTACAGTACGATTATAGAGCTACAATGTCCATTGCTTATGATTTAGGAAGGTTTTGATGAGGATTACTGAAATCTGAGACGCTTGACTGCAGACTTTGGTATCATGGCAAATCTGTATTAACACTACCATTCAAAAGTTTGGGGTCGGTAAGATTTTGAATGTTTTCTAAGTCTCTAATGTTCACCAAGGCTGTATTTATTTGATCAAAAGTACAGTAATAACTGTAATATTAGGAAATATTACTACATTTTTTACATCTGAATTTCCAGCATCATTACTCCAGTCTTCAGTGTCACGTGAATCTTCAGAAATCATTCTAATATGCTGATTTGGTGCTCAAGAAACATGAATTATTATTATTATTAATGTTTAAAACAGTTGTGCTGCTTAATATTTTTGTGTAAAAGTAATACATAAAATGTGCTAAGTGTAATTTCAGGATTCTTCAATGAATAGAAAGTTCAAGAGAACATCACATATTCTGTGACAGAAATCTTTTGTAACATGATAAATGACTTTACAGTCACTTTTGATCAATTTAATGCATCGTTGATGAATAAAGTATTAATTTCTTAAAAAAATTACTGACCTCCAACTATTTTACTATTATAATTTAATACTATTATTATTTAATTTAATAATATTATAATTTACAATTTTACAAACTATTATAATTTAACGATGAAATAATTTTTATTTCAAAGAAAATATTGCAATTCTTTGGCAATATGTTCTAAAGTATGAAAAGTGAATAAAAAAAAATATCTCACTTGTGATTTTTTTTAATGATAGGCTGGATGTGAGTGAAAACTGCACTGGCATTCATACAGCATGACAGTGGACGACTTGTGCAAGGACAATGGGTATAAAAGTAAAGTATGATGTCAGATTTGTGTAACTGCACTTGGCCTGGTAATGTTGAGGTGTGTAAGCCTGATGTCACACCCACTAATATAAACAGTGTATTGGTAAATCTGTACATGCAAATGATGTTTGAGTGTATGATTCACATTTTTAAGACACGCGGAAAGGGAAAGAACATGTACAGGGTACATGGAGAAACTGCATCATGTTACTCACAGCTGCTTGTGACGTCCTCGCCACCGTCAAAAGAAAAGCCCAACAAATCATAAAACGTTTGGACTGTTTATAGGAACCAACTGCTTCGACTCATTTGAACTGCCTGTTGTCATCTTGTTTATGTTGCACTAGCAACTGAACAGAGGATATCTTGACTATAAAAGTAAACTAAGGCAGCTCAAATGAGTCAAGGCTATCTTTTCCCTGAACCATTGAGTAAGTCTGGGATTTACAGTGCAGTGCAGTGACATCCAGTGTTATAACCAGTATCCCAGTAGCCTAGATAAATTATATGATAGGGAAGTCAAAGAATAAATTAAATCAAGATTGGCAGAGCACGTGCAATAAACGCTCAGAGCCACTCATCCGGTTTATTACTGAAATCCTGTAAAAGCAAATAAGCTACAAGTTACAAACAGTCACAGTTGCTAGACTATAAAGCTGATACTAAGAAACATAGTGAACCCTCCATTCACTTATATATCAAGTTTCTCAATGCAAGACAAACACACAACAAACCTAGGTACTCAAAGTCTGTGCCAAACAACAAAAATGCCAGCGTTCACGCAGAAAGGTGGGTTCTGAGATACGGAAGAAGTATTGTGAAAATGTGCTATAGCTTTGTCTGTCTCGTTCAGGGCAGGTCACAATGTGGGATGTTGTGGCGCCTGTCATACGCCGTGTCGTCGCTTTCTTCTCCGTCGCTCACCTCGTCCATCATTCTTTCTTTCTCCTCGTCCTCCTCAGTCTCGCTCCCCTTATCCCGCTCCCGCTCCCGCAGTCTCGCTCTTTCTCTGTCTCTTTCCCGGTCTCTGCCTCTCTCTCGGAAACCTCTGGGAAGAGTGGTAATCTGCGGCATGCGAAGTGATGAGCGACTTTTAACAGCATATCCACAACAAAAACACCTCAGTATAAGAACATCGGAATTACTTGATCAGACTGAAACGAATAGTTTACTCACCCTCATGTCAATACAATGTCATTTTTACAGAAAAAGATGTTGCAGTAAACATGTTAAAGTAAAACCTGTTTATTGATTAACTGTAAGCTGTCATATACAGCGAAAAACTGTAAATGGTTTACCATTGTGGTGAAATTACTGTCAGATTTATGGTTCCAAGTAAACCTATGAATTACTGGATAATTTAGTTCCGGTTCTTGATTCTGATTGGCTGAGCCACGTTCAAAGCTGTTGTAAATTACTCTACAAACATACACCTTTGTTTACGTTTGTGTGTTGCTCGGCAACCACTTTGTTGCAACCACAACTGATTCTGAGGAACTACATTGTTTGGTGGAAGAATATCATTACACGTTATTTGCTGTTTTATTTTGTGAAACCTTACTACGTATATGGAATAACCGTTTTATAAAAGCAATAAGCCCCGTTTATAAAACGGATAGTTCCGGTCCTTGATTCTGATTGGTTGAGCCGCGTTCTAAGCTGTTTGTAAATTACACTACAAACATACACCTTTGTTTACTTCTGTGTGTTGCTCGGCAACCACTTTGTTGCAACCACAACTGATTCTGAGGAACTACATTGTTTGGTGGAAGAATATCATTACACGTTATTTGCTGTTTTATTTTGTGAAACCGTACTACGTATATGGAATAACCGTTTTATAAAAGCAATAAGCCATGTGAAGCCGTGGTTTACAGTGAATTTATAACAGCTAATAACAGCTTATAACTTCGCTTCGCGTCGACAACAACGCCCCTTAGCTGTTATAAATTCACTGTAAACCACGGCTTCTTGGGGCTTATTGCTTTATTTTATTATTCTGATGGTATTTTGTCTTTTAAACAATTTTAATATTAACAATATATCGTTTAATTAAATATACAAGTATAATTAGAAAAATATACAGACACCAAAATGCCAAAATCTTGTAATACCTGAAACACTTTTCTGGAAACCACAGCTGCCATTATTTTTTTAAATCATAAATTTAACAGGATATTTTTTGTGTACTTTTTCTGTATTGTGTAGTGTATTTGTTCTTCCGCAGAACTTGTTCACTCTTTTTCATGCAATTACAAAGAACAAGGACAGAAGTTTTCAAAGGTTTTCAAAGGAAGGTTCAAAAAGGATGAACTCCACAGATCAGTCCAATTTGCGAACAAATTATTCAGACTGGTGAACTGGATATAACACATCACTGTCAAGATCAGACTCAAAAGAAAGATTTGTTCACAGATCAGACAGCGTAACTTCTCTCATGAACTCTACTAAACACGTCAAGAAGCTTAACAGTGAATATTGACTTAGATCTCCGTCTGTTTCTTGCAAAAAAACAAACAAAAAAAAACTGTATTTGTCTCATATTAAGACTTGGCAACACAGCACACCAGTTTGGTCACTTTTGTAGTATATGGAAAAGAAAAAGAGTGACTTCTGCGTTCCACAGAAGAAAGAAAGTCATACAGGTTTGGAACGACATGAAGGTGAGTAAATGATGACAGACAGTAAATTTTTAGGTGATCTATTTCTGTAAGATCAATCTGTGCAGTCATTTATTTGAGAAACTCGTAGCTTAAAAATGTTAATATTAAAATTTTCTGAACAAAGCCTCACCTGGTTGTCATGAGTGGGCAGGGCGCAGTATCCAGGCTCCGTCCTGCGTAAAAGACGAGGGGAATGTGTTCGGAAAGGCCTTGGGGAGTGAGAGCACACGGAGCGAGGGGAGGGCGAGCGGATGGAGTGAGGTGACGGAGAGCGGACGGAGGGGGGCGAGTGCGGGATAGAGTGCGACTGAGACTGCGAAGGGGTCAGAGACGGGGCGTGATGGTTGAGCTTTGAGGGGCGCGGGGAGCGAGGGGGCAGTTCGGGCGGCTTGAGAGGGTCTATGAGGTCTATTTCAGTGAGGAGAGGCGGAGGGGGGACAAACACCTCGTCTGATAGAGGGATCTCCCCGTCGATCACGGCGAGCTCTGCCCGTGATAGGTGGTCCACAATGCCCGCCCCGAAAGAGTCGCCCACCACGTTAATGGAGGTACGCATTCTGTCGCTGAAGACACACAAAAACAGCTCCAAACGCTGACACAGAACAGCTCAGGACAGCTGTTTATGTTCATGACGACAGTTGATAATTAGTCAGGACAAAACCAGGGCCGTCGTCAGGGCCCGTACATAACACAAACAGAGCTGTTTGAACTCACAGAAGCCAGTCGACAGCGATGAGCAGGCTGATGTCTTGAGTTGGAAGGCCCACGGCGGTCAGGATTAGCAACATGGTGACCAGACCAGCACTGGGAATACTGGCCGCTCCCACACTGGCTAAAGTCGCTGTCATACTGCAGAGAAAGAGAGAGAGGGATTATACCACCACGACTGAGACAGTATGGGGCGGCACTGACGGATATGATCTATTGAGGGGGTGAAAAAAGAAAAAGTTCAATGGATGAAAGAAGGAAAATAACAATAAGAATTGGAAGAAGATGCTAGCTCAGTTCAAGGAGGCACATCTGTGATGTAGCTGCAGGTTAAAGTTTTGTTCTGTAACTGTATCACAATTATACAGCCATGGTAATAAAAAGCAATTATAATAACTGTAATAATAACCAGATTGTTATGGCACAACACAAAGGATCATAAAACCAAACATGTGACTCATAAATCAAGACTGCATTCAGACTGCGTGTGAGAACGTCTCGGTTACGTATGTAACCCTCGTTCCCTGAAGGAGGGAACGGAGACGTCACGTCGGATGACCGACGAATTGGGATCTCGCTTAGAGGGACCAATCTACTTCGAGTGTAAACT
>NW_015664033.1:1991323-1991508 GCF_001515625.1 Sinocyclocheilus rhinocerous | reverse complement strand
AGCGAGATCCCAATTCGTCGGTCATCCGACGTGACGTCGAGAGTGACCGACTGAAAGGGTACTAGCAGGCAGATGTTTAAACGAGACAACAAATGGCATTTTAAAAATGGATTATAAAGAATCAAATCTTACCTGTAAAATAAAATAAAATAAAATAAAATAAAATAAAATAAAATAAAATAAAA
>NW_015664033.1:1982571-1990997 GCF_001515625.1 Sinocyclocheilus rhinocerous | reverse complement strand
GTGATCAGCGGCAGCTGGATGCAATAATCGCATGCCAATGTGCATTGGCTCGTTTAGTTTACACTCGAAGTAGATTGGTCCCTCTAAGCGAGATCCCAATTCGTCGGTCATCCGACGTGACGTCGAGAGTGACCGACTGAAAGGGAACTAGCAGGCAGATGTTTAAACGAGACAACAAATGGCATTTTAAAAATGGATTATAAAGAATCAAATCTTACCTGTAAAATAAAATAAAATAAAATAAAATAATTGTCTACAAATGTGCGGTCATTAAAATGTGATGGTACAACCTAAAAATGGTATTTTATATAATTTTATATTAAAATAAAATAAAATACATAAAAATGACTACAAATTTGAAGTCATTAAAATAATGGGATTTTATATATAAGACCTGTGTTTGTGTTTTAAAAATTCAACCCATTTTAAAGTGAATTATAAGGAATCAAGTCTTACCTGAAAATAAAATAAAATAAAATAATACAATTTAAAAGCTGCAACTAAAAAGACACTTTTAAATAAATCCCTCCATAGATAAAGGGATTTTGTTGTGTGCATGTGTTGTAATGCAAGGGTTTCTTTATTGCAGCCACTGCATAAGCCACAATTTGTCTTGTTTCAGTTCCACATCTCCTTACCTAACAGTGACAATCTGTCCTCCATCTAGGGAAATGTCATTCATCTGGGCGATGAAAATGGCTGCTACGGCCTCATAGAGTGCAGTGCCATCCATGTTTATGGTGGCTCCAATGGGCAGCACAAAGCGGGTCACACGCTTGTCAATCTTTAGATTCTCCTCCAGACAGCGAAAAGTCACTGGCAACGTCCCAGCACTGAAAAAGAGAAAGTTAAAGCGATTATAATTGTCTAACAAATGTTAATTTGTTGTTTGAAAAAAATGCTCTGACTAAACATTATTTCCTAAATAACCCACAAAACCAATCATTATAAAAAAAAAACAAAAAAAAACAAAGTTGATAGGATTGAATGCATATTCTGTGCCAAACTGACAGTTGGTTTGACATTCAGAAAATGGTTTGGCACAACAGATGTAAACCCAGATTTATTCTTAAACAACTCTCTAAAATATGTTTCCATAATTTCCCATCCATTTAGACTGATTAATCTTTCCATTCTGGAGAACATCAGAGAACGTGTTTGGCCAGATTAGGTAGTGTGGATGATTTGTGTGGTGTCTAAAATATAAGTCATCCATCTGATGTTTTTTTTTTTTGGTTATGTTGGAGTTTATATTAAAACATCTGAGACCACATACCAGTATAAAATATCATTTTTCAACATGAGAATGTGTTTTGGCAGTGCTATATGTAAAAGAGAGAAAAACAGAGATAGATCTTGCTTCTCAAGGCAACTTTTTTAAAACAAAAGTGACCTTTAACTCTTAAGTCTGTGCTGCCAGAACTCTATCACCATGAAACGCATGAGGAGTAGTCTGCTGTATAGTTCTTTTATCTTTTGTACAAAGGCCATTTTATTTATTTTACATTAATAATCACACTTACTTTTTTTCTTCACACATTATAAATGAGTCTTTATTCATATATAGCTGCCTTTACATTTTTAGAAGGGAGTCCTTTGCAAGGGGATCATCATATTGGCCCAGTTTCGCAACCTGAACACCACATGAGATGATGTTACTTCTTATGTGGTCTGAATTTAATTCATCTGAAATGCTGTGTATAAATATTTCACCGTGTGTTATGGTAAGCAACAGATGATGTTTATTGTACCATTTGAAGAGTTTACATACTGTGAACGGAGTTGGAGTTTATATTAAAACATCTGAGACCACATACCAGTATAAAATATCATTTTTCAACATGAGAATGTGTTTTGGCAGTGCTATATGTAAAAGAGAGAAAAACAGAGATAGATCTTGCTTCTCAAGGCAACTTTTTTAAAACAAAAGTGACCTTTAACTCTTAAGTCTGTGCTGCCAGAACTCTATCACCATGAAACGCATGAGGAGTAGTCTGCTGTCTGTACCTGCTGGCCGTTTCCAGAGCAGTGATCCAAGCCTGGAAGATACCAGAGTAAAACGTGAAGGGGTTTTTCCGAGTCACGGCGAAGAATATGACTGGCAGGATGAGCCCGCCATGAATGACGAGACCGACTATGACCGTGACCATGTACATGCCCAGCTGCCTCGCCACCACTTCCAGGTCACCGATAGCAGCAATTTTCCCACAAATGAGGGAGGCAATGCCTACTGGTGAGTACCTGAGGACAGATTAGTTGAGTTATTAGTTTGGTCAGTTTAGCTGTTTAGAGTTGATGTCAAGTGTTTTTGTTTTTGTTGCTGCGCCATAATACTTCTCTAACTTTAACAAGCATTAAATGTATAAAATAAAAACACATTTTAGTGCATTTTTTGACAATCAATCAAATTTGTTTGTATCAAGTTTGCATTTGTGGAAAATAAAAAAATATAAATATACAATAAAAAGATATATTTGATTACAAATAAAATAAAATAAAATAAAATGTGTGGCTTGGCAAATGGGTTCAGGGCTTCTGTATTGGGGTAAAATATAAATGTAAAAATATAAATAAAATATGTATAAATAAAAAATATATATTTTATTAAAAATAAAATTTTCACCGTGTGTTATGGTAAGCAACAGATGATGTTTATTGTACCATTTGAAGAGTTTACATACTGTGAACGGAAAACACAGAACACAGTTAGTTACAGATGGGACGGTCTCGGGGCAGAGCGGGGACTGTCTTTGTTGTCATATGCTTTTATTTTGGGCTATTTACTTATTCCATGCTTGTTCTTTTAATGTTAAAGATGTATTAGAATATGAAACGAACATGTTCCTTTCCACTGTCTCACTTCTTTTGTGCTGTAAAATGGCCTGTTAGCATTACGGATCAAGCGTTTTTAAGTTCTGCAGACATGACTCATAAGTTCAGTGCTCTATCTGTTTTCTGCTATGTCTGTCTATGCCAGCGTGTGGGTATCTGTCTGCGGTTTATGTGTCGGAGGATATATTACGTCCAGAATAAAACTCCCTCATTTACTCATGGGAACACAAATACGATGTCGCACTCTCTCAGATTCCTGTGCTGTTTTCTCCCTGACAAATCCCCCTCTTTCCCTCTTCCTTACATGCTATACTTTTCTCTCTGTCCAATTCTCTCACTCTGCTGAACACCCCTGAACATGTTTGACAGATTCAAACACAATAATTCCTTAGTAAAAAAAACCTTCTAGGCTTCTACACTTCTGTAGCCTGTTTTATCCCATGCTTCAGGAATCAAAACATGGAGAGATTAATTAGTGTTATTTATGAGTGGATGACACCCATAAAATGGCTAAAATAAATTCATTCGTTTCAGTTGCAGCAATAGATATATAATCACGATAAAGGCAGAATACTGACCACATGATCATGGACACCATCTTCATGATGATCTCATTAAGGATGTTGAAGAAATCACACATGAGCTTCCCCCTCTCTCCCATTTTCCCCATGCAGATACCAAATGTGATGAAGAACCCAATCAAACCTTACAGCACAGAGAGGTGAGAAAAATGACAATTAAAAACAGAGAAATTAAACAGAAATTAATCTATTGATAAATCATAACATTATTTGGTATTCCAATAATGCATCACAAATTGAAATTAAATGAGACTTTTTTGTATTTGCTGTTACTTCAAATTACATCTATGCTGTATTTTGTGTTTTAAGTACAGAAAGAAAAACCCCAGAATATACTCTAACCTAAAACATTAATTCCCCACTTCATTTCCAGTTTTTTGCTGTTGACAAGGATCGGTTCTGTTTGGTTCTGGACTGGGACAGCTACTTTTTTCAGCACCGTTTGAACCTGAAAAGGGAAGCAAGAAATATATGATGATTACGTTAAACTGTAACCAACACTTTTTTTTTGACAGAGTAGTTTAGTATAAATTAGTGCTGTCAAACGATTAATCGCGATTAATCACATCCAAAATAAAAGTTTTTATTTACATAATATATGTGTGTGTACTGTGTATATTTATTATGTATATATAAATACACACACATGCATGCACGTATTTAAGAAAAAAGTGTTATGTTTATATATGAAATATATTTATATATAATATAAATTATATGAATATAAATATATACATGTAAATACATGTAAATATTTTCAAAATATATACTGTATGTGTGTGTGTTTATATATACATAATAAATATACACAGAACACACACATATATTATGCAAACAAAAACTTTTATTTTGGATGCGATTCATCGCGATTAATCATTTGACAGCACTAGTATAAATATATTATTATCATTATTAATTACTGTATATTATTATAATATTATTACTGCATTGTAAATGTTATTTTTTATTATCAAACATTATATTTAACAGGACAATACAATTAATTTTAAAAAAAAGAATAAATTATGAATTACCATGTAATGTATGGTGAAAATATTTAGTAGTCAACAAGATATGTCTTTAGAAAAATATTGTTTTGGAAGTAAACACATAACCTTTGATTATATCTTACTAGTCATAGTCATATTATTGAGTCTCTATCCTCTGCAATGTTGTTCTCATAAAATGTCTTGACCCACTTCCATTAGAAAATAAAAGTATTTTTAGCGTGGTGCTGCTCATGTGATGTACAATGCATTCAAAGCAAACAAACGATCAGGGATAGAGCTTATGATCCAGGTGGATCTGCTGTGAAATGGTGTATATAAAGCTCTGCAATCACAACAATTAGAAGGAAATTCTCATATGAGAGCTTGGTTATCTGGAATCAGTCTCATGCACACCACAATAATGTTTATTATGTGCTCTGTTAAGAGCTGCGTCTCATAGGGTGACTATACGTCCTCTTTTTCCTGGACATGTTCTGGCCGGGATTTCTAAATTGCATAAATTGACCAGTTTATATGAATGTTTGGCTTGAAGCGGTGCTGCGCAGACCGATCGGCGTGTAACATCAAAGTACTGTGAGAACTATTAGAGAGCAGACGCTCTGCATGCTGACAAATCGCTCTCATGGTACTTCGTCGTCACACACAGATTGATCTGCGCAGTGCCGCTTCAAGTCGAACACACCCTTTGGCTTTGTTTTCTATTAGTTTCATACTTGATGAAAGTAAAGACTGCAAAGAAGTTTGACCAATAGCATGCAGGCATTGTACATAATCGACCAATCATGGCACGTGAGAAAATGGGATCTACAGGGAACCAATGCCAATTTTCGACATTTTAGGCAATTTAGAAATCTCGGCCGGGACACGTCCAGGAAAAAGAGGATGTATGGTCACCCTAAGCATTCAAAAGCCTCACTTATTTAGAATAAATGGAAGAACATGTGCTTCTGCAATACTAAACATCAACCACAGTGTGAACGTAAGATATCTTTAAATTCATTTAAAAAGGAGTGAACATCACAAATATGTAGAGTGACACCTGAATGATGTACAACATTTTCATTTTATCTTTTAGTTTAGAAAAAAGAAAAATCTTATGAAAACTATTCATGCTTAGGCCTTTGTATACAACAACCGGTTCTAAAGTAGCACTAAATGTGAGTAAAATTTGGCTCTGGTAACTAAGTTGGATGCAGGAATTACAACTTACAACACAGTTGAAATTGCAATGTAAAAACAATAATTGGACAATAACTGTACTTTTTTTTATCTGACAGCAGGAAAAAACGATGCTTAAATGAAAATAATAAAATAATCATCCATCGTTACGATTGCAAAATAAATAGGCCACTTTAAAAGAGAAGAGAAAACTATTCTTATATTGTTTGTTGGCCAAACTCAACACAAATTCATCTGTCACTTGTTAGAAGCAAGACAAATTAGGCAGATGGACAGGACAGGTTGCGTGACATGTCCTCATGCTCAAAAACCATGAACAAACAATGTAAAAAACAACAGCTGTGAACCATTGGCCGCAGACAGCCTGAAACCATCGGTCAATTGGGATGTGACTCCAGGATCCCAATATACATCACGAGCAACCTGCTGTGCCACTGTTCTGAAAGATTCACATTTTCTAAACAACAGAAATGCAGAAAGATGACAAAAAAATCTTTCAACAGAGCACAAATATAGAGAAAATTCCTGAAGAGAGAGAGAGAGAAAAAAAAATTGCCCACAAGTCATCAGAGACACAAACTCTCATCCATGATGTCTCTGTTTGTGGGCGGGACCCGGTTTCATGGTAAACCACTGACCCCAAGTGCATGCTGGGTGATCTTGTGATTACATTTAAAACTTTCCAAAGCACGAGCACAATTTTTTACCTGTTGAAAACAGGCCTGGACCAGGTTCTCAGGGAAAAGGTTTCGGATCAGATCCAGAAAGGCGTCCAGACTGCTAACTTCTTGGTTCTTGGGGGCGGAGCTGACCTGACCGGACCTGAGTTTTGGGTTCCCAGGGTGTATTCCAAGCACCAGGATGACACCCAGAACAGCAGCGATTACTGTGGTGGACATGTAGTACACCATTGCTCTGGAGCCCATTCTTCCACTGGAGCGAGCATCCAGACCGGCCAGGCCTGCGAGCCAGACAGAAGAGAGAGATCTTGTATCAACATTTCTGGTGCTGTAGACACTCTGTTCCCATTTAGCAATCTTAAAACACAACACATGTGTTTGAGCACTGACCTGTGATGAGACTGGAGATGATGAGGGGCAGGATGAGCATCTTCAGCATCCTCATTAGGATGTCTCCCGGGAATGAAATCAGCATGAGAGTGTTTGTGTCCAGATCAGGAACATAACGCAGCATCATGCCCAGCACTGTGCCCGCTATAACACCTGTGAGAGTGTCGATTACACCGGTTATGTTTGGTCTGCTTATTAAAAGGTGTATGGATCATTGTAGGATACTGGGTATTTCACATGCACCACTGCATAACTGTCCTGTATCTGCAACATCTCAAACTACTGTTGTATAAACAGTGTCACTACATTGGGGCCAAAAAATTTGCTGAGAACTTGCTAGTTTGGTATTTGTCTGCGGTTTGACCGATGATCACAGTTATGAAACGACAGACAAGGGTTATCTTTTATATTTCTAAGAATGTAAGTATAAAGAAGGAGTAGATGAAAGCTGACGATAAAGGCTGACAAACTGAGATTAAATTGGTGGTATTATACATTTATAAATTGTTTTTGGACCCAATATTTTAGTTTTCATGACCATTTCTTTCCTCTTTCCAGCTGCTGTGCCTTAAACGCCCCCCTTTTGCATACGCAATTAACTAATCGCTTCCCGTATATTATCAACAATTTTAGAGATAACACCATCTCTGCTGCTTTGTCCTTATCACCTCACTGTGACTTGCTAGGCTTTATTAGTTTATGACCACCAAACAGGCAATAAAATGGCAAATTTATTTAATCCCCTGAACTTCCAAGGAAGGAGATACAGACAGATCTGAAGTTGTGTACAAACACTCCCACACATGCATACATGCACGCACACACACGAGCACACCTAGCAGGGTGAGGGCAAGGAGCAGGTTGCGTGAAAACCAGCCACATTGTTGGTTTGTGTTGTCTTTTAATTCTGCTTCCACTCCATTGTCCATCTGCAATGCTGCACTTGTCTGGTTGCCCAAATGCTTATTCGTCATTCTATCTGTATAAGTCAAGAGAAAGAAAGAAAGAAAGAAAGAAAGAAAGGAAGGAAGAAAATCCAAGGTAAATAGACAGTGATGATCACTTCAACATCCTATCCTTCACTTTATGCCTCCAGTGAACTCAGGCTGTTATTCACGGGGTCAGTTGGTCACGTTTTTGCTGGTTAGCACGGCCCAGTTAGATTCTGCTGGTTGATACCATAGACTGTAAAAAAAGATGGATGATGCTTCTCCACTTCTTTCTACTATAGAAAAGTGAAGCCAGAACATCCCAGTATAGCCGCTGTCATCTTGTGGTGATGATGCTATTTGGAGCCCGAGTCTGCTGTCATGAGTTGGAGCCGCCCAAACTCCCGCAGACCCAATCACAAGCTCACAATCATGACACCACACCCTGTCTTTATAGAATCAAATTACGAACTGTAAGTCCACACACATGGCCCAAGGAAGGTATCCAGTCGTGGATGAAGGTCACTTGCGTGTTCGGTCTTTTCAGCGCGCAGAGTTATTCAATTTAAGTTTAACTCAATCTGACTCCATTTTATTATCTCATCGAATTTAGGTTGAAAAGCAAATTGGTTGTTTGTCGGTCTCTAATTATTCTGACATTTGATTATTCTAGTTAACTCTTTACTTTGTATTTTCTCGTTCATTAGGAATCTCTGTTCACAAAACTCACCAGTCCGAACCTTATTCAGAGGTTTGTGGCTAATGTTTAGCCCCCTACAGCTACCCATGTAATATTCCGACATTAATCAGCGGTTCTTCTAGACC
>NW_015664033.1:1939610-1982179 GCF_001515625.1 Sinocyclocheilus rhinocerous | reverse complement strand
CTCTCTACGGTAATCAAAGTATCTCTTAACTCTTAGGATCTGTAATTATCTTTTAGTCTACTTTTGTAAGATTAAGACCATTGTACCACTCGCCCTGATACTATTCAAATGAAACCAAACATGACTGTAAATCTTATTTGCATTCATATAGAACATTCTACTATTGACCATTCTGAGTGAATCCAGTGGAGGGAGCAGATGAAAAGGCACTGATGCATATGTGAGAGAGGCGTTTCCTGCACCACCCCTCTGTGGGGTGTCTTGAAGGTGCCAGTGTATTGTCTGTTTCTCAGGAGATCAAAGTATCTGAGTTTCCTGAGTTTCTTTTATCCTTACAGAACTAAAAGCAAACTTATCCACCTTATTCTTCAATGCAGAAGTAAGCATATGGGCGAGACTTACGGTTCATTAGCCGCTATAGGGAAATAACGAGAAGAATAACAACGTGCAGTAAATGGTAAAACTGTTTGCACTACAAACCGGTGTGTTCATAATTAAGATAATACAATGCAATTATATGGTAAGACACACCAATTTGCAGTATCAAGCAGCCAAACGAGCTGTTTTGTACAGCTAAAAATATCTGGAGGCAAATGAGACCGGAAGCCAGACCCATAAAATTGACAAATGGCCGTGTCCGCTCTTACGGGAAAAATAAGGTGGATTAGAAAAACGAACACTTGAACATACATCAGCGTGATGAGAACTACTTAAAATGACAGAAAACATCTTTGGGAAAAATTTTATTTGAGGTGTAATTTGTTTATTTATTTTGCCTCAAGTCCCATTTGTTTAAATAGTGAGGGCGGGGTTTATGACCTGTACTACAGCCAGCCACCAGATGGCGATCAAAATGTTTTGGCTTCACTTTTAAAGGACATATGCCGCACACTTGGTTGATACCAAAATGACTCAATTCTACTGCCAAAAAGCATCTTTCTCCATTGACTTTTTTTGCAAGATGTACACTAGCGTTTAAAAGTTTGGGATCGGTAAGATTTTTTGTAATGTTTTTGAAAGTAGTCTCTTATATTCATCAAGGCTGCATTTACAGTATTAGACCAACACAACAGACAATAAACTATATATAAAAATATTCGTGTGTGTGTGTGTGTGTGTGTGTGGTTCAGGTATACCCTACGTTATGGGAACAATATGTCCCCACAAGGATATCCAAAATCCTTTTTTGATCCAAATTAGCAAAACAGTTTATAAATCACACTGGATGAAGTTTTTGGAAAATCTAAAAATGCAGAAAGTTTTGTGTGAGGGGTAGGGTTAGGGTAAGGGGATAGGAAATAGTGTTTGCACAGTATAACTATGTCTATGGGATGTACCCACAAAACATGGAAACCCAACGTGTGTGTGTTTATTTACAATGTATTTATTCTTTACTACTAAAAATAATAGTATAAAATATACTAATGTTTATTGTATTTTAATTAATTGTCTTAAAAATAAAAATTGTCAAATTCAAATTTCAAATTCAAAGCAAATTTAAATTTTCAACAAATCTTTTCGATCAGTCTTCACTTAACAGCTCGGACTGCTAGCTTAGAATAGCTCTGTTTACGTTCTATAATTAGCCAGAACAAGAAAAATCCCAAAAAAGCGATCTATGCTTTAAGTCAGGCATTGAGGAAGGTGGTTATCATCTTGCACAGAACGTACAGAAGCTGAGTAATAGCCATTAAGATAAATGGGAATGCTAAGGGATTGCTTTCTCCAGGTCTGACAAACTTCCTTCGTCACGCCCTGTTTCTAAAAATTGCTCTAGACAAATACTAGTGCAATGACGAATAACAATGAAAAATATCTTTCCCAATACCCCAAGCTCTCTTTCTATCATGCTAATGAGCAGTGACTAAGCAAAACAATTCACCAGAATGACAACAAACTTAGCGTGTGTATAAAAGTCATATTAGTAATAGAAAAACACAAAGACCACAGAGATAGATGAAGTAACTGCAGCGATGTCTGAGACTGATGAACTGTAATTGTAGATGAGATTAACACCCTCAGAACTAATGCACTGGTCACAATGTTTTGCCTCAGCAACACAGGCCTATATTACAGCAGGAGTGTGATGACGGGTTCATGAAATTGCATCTGAAAGCCTTGAACGACCCTCTGTTGTGTTTACGTGAACATGCCGACACCAGACCACATTACCATAATTGGTCATTATTATTTTCATCTGTCGCCGTTTATGCTCATGACACTGGAGGTCAATGTATCGCACAGCCTCATTTGATTGTATTCTTCTTCTTAATCTTTAAATGATTTATTTATGACTGACTATGACCAAGTCTTTGTACTGACAATCTAAAATGCATAAATAAACAAAAGGTTTATTAGAAATTTCCCAAGCAACATCTGCACCACACAACATGTTGCTTTTCTCATCCGCATCAAGCAGTTGGCAATTCCGTCATCCGTATGATCGTCCGAAACAGTCAAGCAAGAGATTTACTTATTCACCTCCTCACATCACGTGCATCTTACAGCTGTTTCTCCTATAACGCTCTGCCTATGCTAATGAGAAATCAAATGATGCTGAAATGGAGGCCTGGTTCGGTTTGGAAGTCACTGAGATCATCGATCGCAAAGGAACAAAACCACAAAGCCTTGCAGGAAAACATTATAACCCCCTTTTAATCTTTTAATATTCTAAACTGCTACTTTTCAAGCGCTCCCTTACACGCACACACAGACACCCATATATACACTGTCAAACCTCCATATGGGAATAATACACAGCTCCTGCTCCTTTAGAATACCATATGACTGCCAAGTGGGGCCGATAAACATTTCATTAGCCTCGGCCCATTATAAACATCTGCCTGAAGTCGGACACTGATTGAGGTAGGAGAAACTGAGGGTTGAGTAATGAGACATATAGAATAAACACACGTGTTCAGAAGAAAGCAAGAGCTGAAAGACAGAGCGACAAACATTTGTGAATTGCATCATCATGAAGAATAATTCTTGTGTCTTTTAACTAGATTAGAGAAATACTCACCCGACTTTCCCATTTTGGCCTTTTTGCCCTTTCTCTTCTTACCGTTTTTTGGTGCTGTTTGGTTCTGACTCTTTGACCTGCATTTCTCGTTCTTTCTCTGGATGTTCCCTGTCCTGTTCATCTGTTTGTTCTTCATCTCAGATTTAAACTAAAACAACAGTTGCTGCTCAGACATAAAGACGGATTGGCAGCACTGCTGAAATGTTTTTTTTTTTTTTGGAGGGGGAGGGAGGGAAGTCATTTGCCAAGTTTCAATTGCACAAACATAATCCTCTGTGAAGCCTCATGGGAGAAGAGAGAGAGAGTGCGAAAGAGAAGCTTATGACCCGTGAGTCTGCATCACTTTTTACAATACCTCACAATTTTCCGTCGTGAGCTTAAACCGGTTTTCACGAAGGTCTCCGCATTCAAACGCAGGCAACAACATGCCAGAACTGCACCTATAAAAATGAAGTGCTGTTACATTCTGCTAATCCCTTTTTTTGGAGAGCTGCTTTGTTTTTCAGAGAGGTTACAGGTTGTAACCAAATTATTTTAAGGTCAGGATGTTAGTGAAACATTGAGGAAAGACAGTCAATAAGTAAGACACAAAGACAATTCATGAAAAAAATTGTTAGCCTTTGCAATAATAAAAATTACTCTCACAATGAAATGCATAATTCATGTGCTCTTAAGCCATGATGCAGGTCTGTAAGATCAGCCAGAGTCACAATGCATCCCTCCCCCGATAAAGTACTGTATGTGACCCTTTTTTTTCTACCAATCCAGACTGATTTATGAATAAGAACATGAAGAGGATTGGCCACCTATAATGTAAGAGCTTTGGCTGTCAGTCAGAAGATGACATTAAAGTGGTAGTTCACCGGTAATATCGCAAAAAAATCTTCTTTCATGTTCCAATGAAGAAAAAAAAAATCATACAGGTTTAGAACATTGCTCAGAAATAGAAAACTACAGCTACTTCTGGTTGTCTGCTGAGTTTCCATGGATATGTTTGAGCAAAATTTGTGATATTGCAATATTCGGTAAGATATTGTGCCATTATTTGTGCCCAGTGCTGCATTAAGTGCCATTCACACAGATTCTGAGATGGAATATCAAGAACTGTTTTTAGATTAACTTTTTCTAATCAGAATCAAAAAATGCAAAGCAGACAGTGTGAAGCACTGAACAAACCCAGACGTTGTGCAACAGCCTAAAAACGTCCACCTGGTGCATGCGTACAAAGACCAAAAATTAAAAAGAGCGCATATGGAATATGCAAGCATTACCGTCGCAAGAGCTGTGCCAAGTGTGCGACCGCACAGGGCCTCGCGCCTCTAGAGGGCCTCGCTCCTGGACTGTATTTTATGTCATTTATGTCTAGTTTTTATTACTGTTTTTCCACCCATTTTGTCCTTCTAAAGACTAAAATAGTCATAGCTGATAGGCAGTATAAGACTCTGTGTATAAGAATGAGTAAAGCTGTTTGTTGTTAGGATGACAAAAAGTTTTAAAAGTTAAACTTATAGGCTGGTCTGCCTCAGTGGTCCAACAGCGCTCGTCAATGTCAAAATGATCAAGAATGATCGGCAAAATCAAATCAAAGAAGGCGGGTCTTACTGACACAGTCACAACGCAATGAGTGTTTGTGGAAAGATGTAAGTAGTACTGTATTAGAAAACTGTTCTACGATGGAAATATTCAGTGACCGACAGTAATAGACTATCTAGTGATGCAAACTACTCAACTTTTTATGAAATTTTGCCGTTTTGAATTGAAAATATGCGATCATGATTCATGTAAATCATAAATGAACGTGACAAGAGACGTTTGCGTTTTCGACTATTAGACATACGTTATTATTATTATGCAGTAGATCTTACAATTCTTATGAGCGTGTGCGTGACCAAGATTCGTGCGCAAACATGTCAGTGAGCACGGCATCACAATCATCAGATGTGTGTTAAGTTGCGTTCGTTACTATAGCAACCCCCCCCACACACACACAATTGCAGAGGACCTCGCACCTCCCTTGCGACGGCCCTGTATGCAAGGATTAATGCCTTCCAAAATTATTGCAAAATAAACCTGACAGGGTAATTAGGGCTCTGATGCAAAGTGGATATTCTGCTTTACTCACCAGATTAAAAAATTAAGCCATGAAATTTTATTTTGCTGTGCAATTATTTTATACTTTTAGCCGTGTATTACATTGAAGCAATATACAAATCAATCGGCCTAGCAGCAAGACAATTTTACAGCAATACAAATGCCAAAGTCCTCTAAGGTCTTGCTACAATCGATAAGACACAAGATGGTGCCATTTGTGTTTGTACGAAATGCGGAAAATCAAGTTCATCGTGCGATAGTAATATGAGAGACACGAGAGTAGCGCCGGAGTGGTCAGATACGGTGACCAATTAATTCCGCAGCTGGCCAATGGGAATCAAGCATTCTAAAGGGCCTTGTAATTTTTTTTAAAGATTTATTTTTTGGCATTTTGCCTTTTTTATTGTGACAGGACAGTATTTAGACAGGAAGCAAAGTGGGAGAGAGAGGGGGGGGACGGGATCGAGAAAGGTCCACGGGCCGGGACACGAACTCGGGATGCCCGATGCGACGGCGCTGTATGTTGGCCTGCTGTCCATGAGGCTATTGGTGTCGAAAGGGCCTGGCAAAAATTACATGAACCCTAATGCACAGTATAAGTAAACTTAGACACTATTTATTTCCTCCACTTACTGAACATTAGCTGAGATCATTCCTCAAATAGGCAACCAAACAAAAGCCTAAAGCTTAGCCGAACTAAGCTGCTGGACTTTCGCCATCTCAAACAGAACAAGTTCGGTTTACAGTGGCAAGCTCTTTATGACAGAACAGGATGCTCAGGAATGGAATGGATGAAACGATTAGCCACAGACAAAACTACAGCTTACCAAAAAAAAAACAAAAAATACAATCTCGGTTGGCCTCCTTTTGTAGATCACACAGTGTGGAAATGAAAGATTCTGATTGTGTTAATCAGTGTGCCAGAAGATGTTAGATAAAGAGATATGACTTTTACTCCTCCAGTCAGAAGACTTGATGTTGCGGTCAAACCAAAATCCCTGGAAGACAGAAAGGCCTGGGGGAATCCCTTTAGAAAGCTAGCCAAGAAGCAAAATAAGCATTAAAAAGTGACAAAAAGATTAGTGTATGGAGCTAAACCTTGACCAAGCCTGGTTTAAGACAGTTTAGCTAGTCTCCCGATCTTGACCAGCTGACTAAAACTGCTATTAAAATCGTCACACTGGGACACCTGCTAACCACATAGCTGTTTTTTTTTCTTTTTTCTGGAGGTAAATTGGAGGAGGTAAGAATGTGTTTCTTGTGGTTTGGCTGCCCTTATTTGCAGGAGCTTCAGTAACGGTGTGGAAGATAGCAATGTCAAACAAAATGAAAAAGTTATGTAACAAGTTTGAACAACCACATTTCTGTCACATTACAGATAACTTAGTCCAATTAGTGGCTTAAACTGAACAGGAGAACTACTGAAGAATAAGACCTTTTCTTATGGATGTTTGTTTCAGGATACATTCTGTTTTCAGTTTCTGTTTGCTTGGTTTATTATTATAGTGATTTTTGCATTTTCATATGCATATGTCTATGTTTTATTATTTATTGATCACTTATTCTTTTTACTTGTTTTCAAGATAAAATACTAAGATAAACTAAGATTTCAACATAGCTGGGTAATTACACATTTTGGGAGGATAAGGGAGAGTCATGTCGTATCTTGACCGCCAGAATCACCATTGATGACAAGGTGTGTTCGGATGTCTGAATTAGTGGTCTATGTGTGTGTGTGTGTGTGTCTATTATAGGTTTATATATCCTGGTGAGGACTTAAACCTGAATACACACAGACTCATAGGGACTCGTGTCACGGTGGGGACCTAAATTGAGGTCCCCATGGGTACAAAAGCTTATAAATCATACAGAATGAGTGTTTTTGAGAAAGCAAAAATGCAGAAAGTTTCCTGTGACGGGTAGGTTTAGGTGTAGGGTTGGTGTAGGGCGATAGAAAATACGGTTTGTATAGTATAAAAACCATTACGCCTATGGAGAGTCCCTACAAGGATAGCTGACCAGAATGTGTGTGTGTGGATTATTTTCTGAGGTTGATTGTTTGGTGTGGGCTTTGCAAGGGGATAGAGATATAATCCCATAACTCCCTGCCTCAGTGAGAAAATGGAAGCAACACAGTGACAGACTGGACACCACAGTTATCATTCAACCTCACACATGAACTATGCAAATTAGACCCATCCACATAATCTCATTATATATGGATGGGTCACATACATTTCAGATAAATACTTAAGCCACTTTGAGTTTAAACTATATATTTGACCAGTTACATGATCTTGTTGATGTTGCTAGCACTGTGTTCTACAGTTTGAGCTACAGGAATTCTTTATTGTTATAGGAAAACATTTTATGTACTCTATCACATTCCAACCAATAAACTATTTTATTAATCAGCATTTTAAACTTGCTTTTAAATATCTACACTACATTTACGTATTTGGCAGATGTTTATATCCCAAACAACTTACATTGCATTCATGGTATATGTTTTTTGAGGTCATGCATTCCCTGGGAATCAAATCAATGACACTGGTGTTGTCAATGCTATTTTAGACTGATGTAAAGCAATAAAATGTATGCATACTGTAAAGTAAGAATGTTTTTAATTATTTTGCCTGTGGTTAACTTTGAAAGGGTGATCATGCACATCTGCAGGTAGATGTGTGTAAGTCCATCTGGGGGCTTATTCCTTTGCATGTGCAGACATGTATGGGTCATCTTGCTTAACCACACACATCCGTGCACACACACACACACACAAACTTGCACACACCCTCCCCCTTACCCCTCTATCTCTGACTATAATCTGAGTGTATTAATCTGTTGTTTGAACTCCTTAAGCACAGACTGTCTATCACATCTGCTCGCCTCACCCTGCTAAAGCTTTGCAATTTATAAATCCCCAATTCCCCCTTCTCTGTTTCTCTACTGCAAGTTTTTCCCTAACTGAGCCCCGAGGAACCCTCATTTTACCTTCCTAAATCCCTGTCAATCTTTCCTTAAACTCCATGTCTGCAGAATCTGGTCTCCACTCATTGTGACACCGATATATGTCTCAATCTAGCGATCAATCTACGGCTGGTTGACTCCTCTTTCACTAGTGCCTCTAATGAAGCATGCCTCATTCATAATCTGCACTCTTAAAACCATCCATCATCTCTCTGACACTTCACACTACCACTACGCTCCAAAAATGCCCAACCAGGGCTATTTGTTAACTGATATGTGCTGTTAAGTTTGCAGCAATGACATGTGCAATGACAACACTGAGAGGAATTTAAAGGCAAAAAGGAAATGCCGTGCATGCTTCAACAATCATGGATGACCGATGATAATCATGTGCAAAAACTCATGTAAAGGACTTTATGTCCAATATACGGTGTTTTAGCATAATATAATAAGCCCAATTAAATGAAGCATGAACAAAAATATAGATAAAAGTTCTATGGCATACTGAGAAGGTAAGGGACAAGTTTAAACAGAAACAAGAACAGTAACATGCAGTAAATCATAGTCTTACCTGTACCGTTGTGCCGTCTCCCATCCAACAAGATTTAGGCATTAGGAAAGAGACATGTGAAAAGAATGGGTGAGAGGGTGAGAAAGAGAGAGATGGAGTGTGAGAGAGAGCGAGAAAGAGACGAGGCAAAGTCACAGTCTTTGCGTCATCTGAGAAAATTCTCCGATTAATAAAAACGGTTAGATTCCCTGAGCCTGGCTTGCTTGCTCAGCCTCTCTCTCTTTTGCTCTCTCTCCCTCTTTTTCTCATTTTCACAATGACACTATCCTAATCAAATCTATTTTATTAATCCTCCAATATCCTGTTATTTTGTCAACTGTGTCTGCTTTCACCAACTAATACATAATCAGACTTATTCATTGAATTATGGCCAGACAGACAGACGGACGGACAGATATATAGATAGACAGATAGATGGATGGACGGATAGATGGATGGACGGACTGATGGACAGATAGATAGATAGACAGATAGATAGTCACATAGACAGGCACAGAGAGATATACCTAATCTAACTAAAACCTAATTGGGATTTTTAAAAAAAAGAAAAAAAGCACTGCCATACTACATGAATGACATCAGAATTTGGAGGATATGTAAATGAAGAGAAAGATGGAGAAATAACTGTGGCATTCTGAATGATTTAAGATGTAGGACAAGTTTTATTTTAATGTGTCCCACTTCTACCCACTGGATGGCGATGTGGCTCTGTTTCCTTATATATATATATATATACATATATGATGCTGAGGGGGGCGGGGCTTAGGACAGGTATTTGCATATGTAGAATCACATCAAATGCCTCACAACTTAGTCATAGGACACAGAAAGATTGAGTAACTGTCATCCCGTCACCTGAAAACTTCACTTTTATGGCTGTGTTTGGCTGCTGAGAACCTTATAAAAAATGTGGTGATTGATGCATCACTCAGATTCACAACAACGGTATGATATTACCACACACACAGGCACATTAGATCTCCTGGATGTAATGGTTTAAACACGCCCAGATTCACTGCTGAGAACTCAAAGTGCTCTGCTAAAACATTACTTACTGACTACATACTCTGCCCTGAAGGCTTTAATCAGTAGCAGACCAACTCTTTTAGGCTCCAACCACTCACCTCAATTTATTTGATGTGGAAAGAAAAGAATACATAAGGACTCAGTGTGCCAAACTGTATCAAAACAAACATTGCCGCAGGTTAATTAAAGTTTTCCCCATAAAACATCTGTATGGAATCTGGTAGCATATTGAGTAAAAGACATAAATTACTTAATATGATTCTAATTTTTTTTGCAGTTAATGTCTATATGAACAAAGACCCTCGTGACTTTTTTCTACTTTTCATGACACATATGATTAGATCTGTCCTGTCCCAGTTGAATGCAGAGGAAACCGAATACTGAATATGTTAAATGACCCATTACGGTGTCAGCTGGTTTTATGTGTCCAGAGTAAGATAATGTAATAATACTAATGTGACAGTGTTTCTCGGCTTCAATACACTTCTTTTAAACACCTGGCTTTTACAGGGATATTTCAGCCAAAATGAAAATACTGTCATCATTTATTCACCATCCCATCTAACAGGGAACATCACCAGAACTTTTGCTAACGTTCTGGCAAGGTTCTCTCAAAGTTCACAGAGTTCTTCTATTAACATTAATAGAATTTTCCTTCAAAGTTATCTTGTCTTTAATAACATTTTCAAAACATTAGCACACAAATATTATTTATACATTGTTAATGGAATGTTTTTATTTTAAATGAAATGTTTTAGTTGGATGTTCATCTAGAAATTTTTAAATGTTACTACTTGTTTCAGATTATTCAGAGGTTATTCAAAAGAAACAATCCGATGTTTGCAAAATGATAAAAATGGAATGTGCCCTATAGAGAAATGTGTGCATAAACAAGGAGAAACATTTAAAAAAACAAGGAACATTCAGAACATTACATAATGGGAATATTAGCAAAATGTTCTTAGAAGATATTTTATTGTTCCAAACCTGTATGACTTTCTTAATAATAATAATAATAATGTAGAACTGTTTTTGTCCATACAATGAATGTTAATGGGGTCCAAAACAACACTGGACCTCACTGACTTTCACTTTATAAACATTTTTGGGCAAACTACATTAAGACAAATGTACAATACCCCCCCTCACACAAAGTTATGCACAGCCTCAATACACCTCTATTAAACACCTGGCTTATAATAGTTCACCCAAAATGAAAATATTGTCATCATTTATTCACCATCCCAGCTAACAGGGAACATTGCCAGAACTGGCAAGGTTCTCTCAAAGTTCACAGAGTTCTTTTATTAACATTAATAGAATGAATAGAAAAAGTTCTCTTTTCTTATAATATCCTCTTATAATATTCTCAAAACATTAGCACAAAAATATTATTTATACAATGTTTATGGAATGTTTTAGTTGGATGTTCATCTATTATTTTTTTTTACGTTTCAGAATGTTCAGAGAATATTCAAAATAAATATTCCCATAATGTTTGCAAAATGATAATAATGGAATGTTCGCTACAGAGACATCTATGCATAACCAAGGAGAAACATTTTAAAAACATTTAAAAAAACAGAACATTCAGAAATGAACATCCAGAAAAAACATAATGGGAATATTAGCAAAACGTTCTTAGTTCTTAGAATGTTCTTTTGTTATGTTGATCCAAACCTGTTTGAATTTCATAATAATAATAATTGTTTTTGTCCATATAATGAAAGTTAATGGGGTCCAAACCAACACTGGACCCCATTGACTTTCATTGCATGAATATTTTTGGGCAAACTACGTTTAGACAAATGTACAATGCCCTCCTCACACAAAGTAATGCAATGACCAAAAATGTGAAAAAATTAGAAATGTTAGGAGAATTTCTATACACACACACAAAAATATATAACAAAAACATACATATAGGCATTCAAGTCACTATCACACACCCTGTCCCACAGGACTGACAGATGGAGGGGCAGAGGAGAGCTACAGAAGTGGAGCGGCCTCTCTGTCCATTCCCCTCTCTCTCCTGCTGTCTATTGTGCAGCGGATGGGCTGTAAGTCTATCTCCTGCTAATTGCCACAGTGGTTCAAACACAAAGTCTGCCGCTGAAACAGTACCCAACAGGGTGTTGTATAGTGAGTAAAATTTACAACGTGTTACATTTCTCCTTCAGCATACATCAGGGAGGAGGGATGTCTACCGCATCAGTCAGAATTTAAATGTTTAAAGGCACGCACACATTTCGAAGCACACAATATTAATCATGCTCACTGGAATGTCTATCTATTTTGCTTTTTTTTTTTTTTTTTTGCATGGCAAGGTTAAAATTCAAAAACACTGTGATTAACACTGATTTATAAACAGTCTCTAATTTGACATCTGTGCAGCAAAACTGCTTATTTTTCTGAGGGCACTAGTGATTTTGGTGATTATTTGTGACCATTTAGACAGAAATTCCTGTCTTGAAAATTTGAGACAACATTCATCACAATGGAAACCGCAACAACTGTGTTTCCCCAGTGAAATACGGTTCATCCTACCTCTGCTGAGAAAAAGGAGTCACGTTACTTAAAAAGTTGCAGTATATGATACAACTTCTAAAGGAGTCCCAGGAGCTGTTATGAATGGTTTGTATTGCACTGGAGAAAGACAATGGTGTGAATGTTATTAAGACTCTGCAGGTACAATGAGATAAAACATGTCTTATACTTCCTGTGCAACATGAGTCAATTGTTGTCCATCAAAGAAACTTTAGAGAAACAGACTATCACCATTTAATCTGGTAAATTCATGCAAATTCTAAACCAACCAACAACTTTTGCAAATGGAATGCTTTGTAACTATATACAGCTTTTTGTTCCATTTTCCCACAATAATTAGACTGACACACAATAATATGGAACAGATTCTGTGACCACAGGAGTGCATCTAAAATGGGGCTTGGTAAAATCATCGCCACACAACTGTTCTTATTCCATGGAGTTTGACATTTAAAATCACTTTCTTCTCCCCATCTCCAGACGCAGTTTAATTATGGGAACTTCAAAACCCTGTTCCCCTTCATTCCGTTTCGACAAACTGTTGTGCTTTTCATCAATGCTTTTATTAGGAAAACAAGATGTGGCTGATTACTTGGTGGCATAAGCCAATTTAATTTAAGGAACAGACAAAGCATAATTAGTTTGGTCTTGTAAAACATGTCAATGCTGCTCTGGCTAAATAACTAGCATCTGTGTAATTATCAAATAGCACACATGTCATTCAATCACCTCTTTTATGCAAACCTCAATGACTGCACACATTGACAGAGACGGTCCACTCATGTATATAAATGAATGGGAGAGGTAATGTGCTCAATATGACAACAGTCAAACCTTCAGCTATCATCTCACAAACAATAGCGTATAATAACACCACCAAGATCATTGTTTTAATTCCCAGGGAATGCATGAAATGAGAAATTATATGCAATGTAAGATGAAATGCCAAGTTCTGTCATGAAACGCTAGATGGCGCAGGCTGATGGGTCATTAACGCAAATTGATTATATTCACAGCGTTAAATGACTTGGCACAAGCTGATTGGTTCAAGTTGCATATGCAGCCAATGAGCTTACTGCTTTACATTTAAATGGCTGGTTAGCATTCACTAGAGCTGTTTGCAGCAGCTTGGAGTGGGGTATGAGTGGTTATGAACGAATGAATGAAACGCATTTGTCCGTGTTTCACTCCATCTCGAATCGCGCTCGCGGAAAGTGCTTGAGAAACAGTGTCTCTTCAGCAGCTCAGTACGCTTTCAACTCATTTTTTTAGTCTTGAGCAAGACTGTACGACATTCACATTACATGATTTGACTGATTTTTACGTAGAAAGGGCGACAGCGCACCGCATTAAAAGAAATGATCATTCATGCTTTCATAACTGCTGGCCAAATTCAAAAACGAAACTAAAATTAAATCATCTTTGAGAGCAAGGGGGCCCCCTGGTGTTTCGGGGGCCCTACGCAGCTTGCGTATTTGGCATATAGGGAGGATCGGCTCTGCCTCCACCTCCCCAGCTCCACCTGTATAGATCTGCTACGGGTTGTTATATATGTTACTTGTGCAGCAGCAGTATGTCTCACACCGTACTCACAGCACCGTATCAGCATATGTATTGGCAGTATAAGTTCCTGTACTTGCTTTGCAGCAGCAACAGCAATAATCTACAGCTACAATAACCAACAGCAGCAGCAATTCAGCAGCGTTGCAGATCTATTCCGCCAAGATTATTAATTTGCCAATTTACACGCTCAAGCGATTTTAAACCACAAGAACAAGAAACTAAAGAGAACTCAATTCGCAACTCACGTGCTGTTCTCGCACACCCCCAAAGCGCGCACAAGACCCCCCCCCCACCACTCCAGTTCATAACTGCTGGCCAAATTCAAAAACGAAACTAAAATTAAATCATCTTTGAGAGCAAGGGGGCCCCCTGGTGTTTCGGGGGCCCTACGCAGCTTGCGTATTTGGCATATAGGGAGGATCGGCTCTGCCTCCACCTCCCCAGCTCCACCTGTATAGATCTGCTACGGGTTGTTATATATGTTACTTGTGCAGCAGCAGTATGTCTCACACCGTACTCACAGCACCGTATCAGCATATGTATTGGCAGTATAAGTTCCTGTACTTGCTTTGCAGCAGCAACAGCAATAATCTACAGCTACAATAACCAACAGCAGCAGCAATTCAGCAGCGTTGCAGATCTATTCCGCCAAGATTATTAATTTGCCAATTTACACGCTCAAGCGATTTTAAACCACAAGAACAAGAAACTAAAGAGAACTCAATTCGCAACTCACGTGCTGTTCTCGCACACCCCCAAAGCGCGCACAAGACCCCCCCCCCACCACCTCCAGTCGGTCCGTGAGAATATTTTCTAAATGTAACCGGTCAGTGGTGTAAAAAAGGCTGGAGACCCCTGCTTTAAGGAATGCAAGGCCTGTCTCAAAGACAATCACAGTCTATGCTTATCTTCTCAAGGACACTAGGAGTAAAACATAAAGCCCTTAAGACAGCATAAGAGCCCACCGGATGCCTGCGGCGACAGCGGTCCACCACACTGTGCTCAACCAAGAACCATTAGGACTGCTAGCCCCATTTCCATACTCAAATCAATGGAGGAATATTTCATGCAAGTTGCTTGTTGAATGTATTTCTCTATTGGCTTTCCCTCTATTGGTGTTATGAGGATTGTAAAACGAGGCTGAGGGTGAGATTATAAAAAGGGGCTCCATATGAGATGTAATCATATCGGTTTACAGAAAACACACAGCGTGGAGCCACACTTTTACGTGCTTTATAAAGCTGACAAGCTTTCCCTCGTGCACTATCATTCCTTTTAAAGTTCAAGCATTTTTTCTGCTTCCCTCCGTTCCATATGAAGCTGTTTCTCATTAAGGATTAAACAGAGAGTTAGATTCTCCATTCCCATAATTAAGGCATTCCTAAAATCAGTCTCCCCTCTTAAATCCCTTGGTCTAACCATACACTTTTCCCAGTAGCAAGGCATTCCACGGATCCGATACCTAGCACCTATCATCTCAAGGTGTGTGAGATTGTGGCTTATGTACTTTAGTCTGTGTGTTTTGTTAAGAACGGCACTTCTGTGTTCTTGACCTCCCCTCTTTGACCCTTTTGTCTTACTGCGAAATCCAATTTCAGGCCTCAGTAACCCTCTCTGATCCCGAATACTGAAGAAATTACAGCAGTGGTACTTTTAATGTGGACACTGACGAGCACGCCCTTAATGCTGCAGGACTTGACACATCAATCAAAGGCGCTGCTCCCTTATCCGATCCGTGCTCCCACCTACGACCCCTGACTTCTGACCTCTAGCCTGTCTGCCATTGTTGGTGCTGTTGAGGGCGGACCCACATGACGGGGGCTAATTAGGTCAGATTGCGGCGAACTGTGCATTACAGCCAAAATTGGAAACACATGCTGCAGCCCACAGAGAGAGAGGGAGAGAGAGAGAACACCAGGAAAGAGGTAATGGTGGTGCTGGGGGTGAATAAAATGGGGGTAATGTAAGGTGGAGCGGTGTGGTTCAGTAATGAAGGAGATCTATGAAATTTAAGTGCGTGAGGGGGGGATAAAGAGAGGAAAAATGAATTTAATGAATGAATGACACCTCTTTGAGACCATAAATCTAACCTCAGGCTCAGGAGAGCGTCTGTGGACAGCATACTGGTCTCCTTGACAGCTCCGCTATTTTCAATAATTGCTATAATGGCTATGTAACAGATTGTAATTGCTTTGATATTTGAGGTTTGAGGTGGGATATCCATTGCCATGGAAATAAATCCGATGTAGACACACACTATGAACAAGGGACAAAGAAAACAAAAATGTACCGCAAGTAAACTTTTCCAAAGTTTGAACGAAGAATTAATTAATATTAACATTTAAATGATTAAATAATAAATAAAATAAGTATTACATTTGTTCATTACATTTATTATTAATATTATAAATTTAATATTATTTCTATTAAACTTATTTATTTTTTATTAAACTATTTATTATTATTTTAATATTGCTTTTTGTAAGATTAAAAAACAACAATAAAATGATAATATTTTAATTACTATTGTTATATTATGATTATTAGTATTAATAATAAATATGACTGTAATAATTACTTACATTATTGTTTTAACTGTATTTTTATGTTTACATTTTAATAGTATAACGCATTTATGACTTATTAGTTAACTAAAGCCATAAAAAAAACAATTTTGTTACTTTTAAATAAAATAAACATTAACTGAAATAAAATAAAATATAAAAAAACATTAAAAACAAGGACACATATCTCATTTTCATTTAGTTGAACTTGATGTACTAAAAAATAAAAATAAAACAAACAAACATTAATAAAAAAAACTATATACACATTTTATTTTTAAAATTATTAAAAAATAAAAACAACAAAATTAAAACAATTTTTAAATGAAAAAAAAAAAAAAATCAAAATAGGCTACTCAAAAACTATAATAGTGTATCAATGATACTAAAATAACACTGGTACAATGATAATAATCAGCATCTATTTATTGAGTGTCTTTTGCCAAGCTCAAGGACTGTCTCTTATCTGTGGTATGGTTTCGGCATCTGAAAGATGTGCAATTTCGTCAGAAGCTCTCATGTATGACTCAGTGTCAGTGACGTGCGGTGTGGTCCTTGTGTGATGAGTTGCCCTGTATAGGTGTTTGGGGTGTAGGGTGCTAAAAGGTCTTTCACAAAAACAAGTAATGCTGGTTCACACTACTACTTGATAAGACCTTTAGCATGATATGCAGAAATGTATTTTTATCCTTCAACGATAAGGTGTCAGAGCTCTCTGTGTGTGTGCGTGTATTTAGCCATTTGAGTGCGAGTGTGTGAAAGAACTTTTGTACCTCCGTTTGAGTTTGTCCCTTCTTCCCCTTTCTACCTTTGTTCGCCTGTCATCTCGCTCAATACCTCAGTGACTCCTCGCTCTCAAACATTCTCTGTTCCTGTGGCTCTCTCTCATTCTAACTCCTTCAATCTCACCAAAACGCCCTGGGGTTGAAATATCTAAGTGCATACAAAACAAGTTCAGACAAAACCAGAGAGACAGAATAGTGTTAAGGAGGTAAAGACTGGGAGTGAATAACACTAAATGCCAAGAGGGAGGAACAGCGTCAGGAGAGGACAGGAGCAATGATATGAGGGGGCCAGACCACATTTCAGAGCTCACTGGGCTTTGTATTTGTGTGTGTGTGTGTGTGTGCGCGCGCGCTCACCTGTGTTTGTGTGTGTTAAATATGAAGTTCCACACCGGTTCCCCGTTCCTCATTTGAAAACCTCTTTTCTGTACCCCTCTCGTTCTCTTATTCTCTCCCCCATCTCTCTCATCCCCTAACTCTTTCACAGACAGTCTCACAGGGGCAGGGTTGTAACAGAACACTTCTCTCTTTTGTCTCCTTTCTTTTCCTTATCCTTTCATCTTTTTACACTTTCTGGGGAAATGGGTTTTGGTGGGATGGAAATTTCTGCTAGGTGAAAGGAGGAGAGAGGAGGGGAGAACGAGAGAAGGCAATATACATCTCCTGCTATAAAAACCAAGGGCTGGTTGGCGGTAGATGCTGTAAAAAAAAAATCTCCAGAGGAAATTGCTTTAACAATTGTCCCCTAATTCAAGAGCTGCACGGTCTCAAAATCCAACCTGTTCAGACCACCATAAACTGACATGAATTAAATGAAATTCCGCTGTCCGCTACTTTTAGTTACAGTTATTAACAACTAAAAGGTCATATGGTGTAGATGCACTTGCTTGGGGTGATTAGTTTGGTTTAAAACCCATTAGTTTTAAGCCATTTTCCACTCTCTTTTTTGTTTTTCATTATGAGAACTCTCAACACCCACCGCCAGCAGATGGTCCTCGTCCTTTTTTTCCTCCACCATAATGTCTTCTTTCACTCTGTCCATTCCTCTTCTTCTAAACCAGCCCTCTTTCACTCCCACTGGCTGTTGTCCCCTCACCGCCTTTCATGAAGATACCTTACCTTACTTCAGCACTCAAACCTTCTCTGCGCGGGAATTTATGCATCCACTTTACGAACTTTTTTAAACTTATATTTCAGATCAAACGTCGCTCATTTATAGCTCAAAGTCTGCGATTTGTGGTCTGACTGCTGGAAAAGTAGAGCTAACGCTCATGCACGCAGTGTCAGAGGTGTATTGTTGCTCTGGTTGTTCAACGCTTGCATGCCAATCCTTTAGAAACTCACGCGTAAAGAAAGACCTGAGATTAAAAGGCGCGTTTTAAACTAAGCGTGGAAGTACAACTCGACGTGGACCTTCTCAGACTGGACTCCGGAGAGGATATGGGAGACTTCTGCAGTTTGAACGATGTGAATCGAGAGTTCTTCTGGAAATTTCGTAAATTTTTGCGTGAGACTGACGGACTGTAGAATCAATGTGGTTTTCGCCGAAGATACGCGTGGCCCGAGACTCACCTAAACGGTAGGTGCTGCGTGTTTTCAAAGTCACTTTTTTAATTTAACGTTAACGTACTACATTATGTCTACTGCTGATAACATCTAAAGTGGTGTAATGACAGATAAAATTTATTTGGGTTCATTTTTGTAACAGGTAATTTAATGTGAAGCAGGTGTTGATCGGACTCGTTGACAGGTTGTCAAGCTTTGGAATTAACCGAACGCAAATGAATTGTTCATTTGAGTCGAATCTTTACACTGGATCTGATGAACCGGTTCGCAAAATATTTCGCTCACTGAATTCAATCCGAGCGAGTCCTCTGTGAACCGAGTCTCTTTCGATACATGAGCTGATAGTATGTATTACGAAAACAGCTGGTTGTAATAGCATTTTATTAAAACATCCTTTCCAGCCAGGTGATGTAGATACATTTCAGTATTGTTTATTGCAAATTACATTTAAGTAAAGTATGTTTCAAATGAGCTGAATCATGCCTGAAACATACTGGGCAACAAATCACAATAAAAATTTGTAAAAAAAAAAAATGTTGAAACTGCAATAAACAGCAATTTGTCTGGACATGTAGGCCTACAGTTTTGCTGAACCGGTTAGTAGAGCATGTAATATGAGACCCCATCATCACTTACAGTAATTTAAACAGCGTTTTTTTTTAAAAATCTGAAACGATTTCTTCGAAAGAACCGATTCATAAAAATGAGTTGGATTCTTGATTACCAATCGGAATTTAAGCGATCGTGAGAAGCGTTTGCCCCGGGCCTCGAAAGAGATGACTGAAAACTATTTTGGCGAAAGACCAAATATGTTTGATCTCATAATTTTCAACAGTAGGCTAGCCGCTAGCGAATCGACAAAACTAGAAATTTAAGTGCGTTCAACGGTGCTGTCCCGTCACTCGCGTGCAGTGTGCGGTTAAATCGACGCTCTCCGCTGTCCAATGCGCTGTCCAATTCAGGTGTGCAACCTTTGTTTACCCGGCCTGCGTACCTCGGAAGAAGCTTCTCTAAAGCCAGTACAGCATGCTGTTTGAAATACACAGTAGGTGTGTTTTTGTTTTTGCATTTACTGTTTCTCAGAATGACATCTTAAATAATCCAGATAGTTTTATTGTGTAATATTATAGGGACTATCCACATGAAAAAATACTATAGTAATTTATAGTAAATACTATAGTGTTTTTGAACCATACTATAGTAAAGTATTTGAATTAATTTATTGTGATAATTCTATAGTTGCTGTGGTAAAATAACAACTGTAGTAATATAAACAAATTACTTTACCCAATACTGTACTAAGGTTTCTTCAACTATAGGGTATATTATTATACTACAATACACAACAGTTTACTGTAGTAAAAACTAAAGTATACTACAGTATTTATTACAGTTTATCAGTTCATTATAGTTAATACTACAGTATGCTGTAGCATTCATTAACAAAGTGTTGTAAATACTATAATATATACAGTATAATACACTTTACTATAGTATGGTTCAAAAACACTATAGTATTTACTATAAATTACTATAGTATTTTTTCATCCTTTGGAGGAAGTCTTAAAAAACAAATGTATGTTAGAGCTACACACGAGAGTAGTAGTTTGTCAGTGTTAATGTGTTTACACAGTAATGGAGTTAAAGGGTGGGAGCTGGCAGCCATTAAAACAATAATTAACACACATGCACATCCTGTCAGTCACCTGCCCATCTAGCCTATAAAAACAGAAACTCACAACCTTTGTTTACTACATAATGAATGTTTGTGTAACTGTTCTCTCACCCCTGTAACACATAAAAAGCCACCGAGACAGAACAAGTGAGAATAAACCTACAGGTATTAATGTGAACTCTTCCTCCAGTTATCCAGGCAGGATCTGAAGCAGACCAAAGTTCTTTCTCAGAAAGAAAGAGGGAAAGTGTGGATGGAGATTATCCTGAAGTGTGAGGAGTAAGTGGAATGTGTCGCTCACGCTCAGTGTGTGGTAGCCATTTTCAGATGTGTTTAAGCTACTGATTTCTCAACTGCAACACAGTGCCTTTGATCAGAAACATCTGTACAGCTGGGGGGTGTATGTAAATGATTTAGACACAAAAATGATTTTATGAGAAAGAGGAGGGACAAGATATGTTTGTCTTGGAATAACAATCCATGTCTGCCAAGAAAATGTTTTTTTATTTTTCTTCGCAGAGGGAATTTGTGCAGTATCTTTTTAGGAAAGATGTCTTTCTTCCTCTCTTTCTTTTTTAACCTAATATTAAAGAGGTCAAATAATTGTTTACCTTTTTTTTCTTTTACCCAAGAGGTTTATTTATAATTCATAATTTAATTTTACACAACCATTGTGGCTGTTTTTTTTTCCATTTGGAGCTTTAAGACCCCATGTAAACTTATCAATATATATGTTATGATTGGCGTCGCCCCATCCTTCAGTTAAAGCCTTATTGCAAAGTCTGCAATAAAGTCTTCATAAATCCACACAAATCTTCATAAATCCACACAAACTACAGTGATGCAATTAGGGAACTATACAAAGTCTAAAAAATTACTTAGAAAAACTCTTTCTTTACTTTGGAATAATTTTAAATCATCCTTATTATTTGACTGGGTTTGGTTTGGACAGATTGCTAAACACCGAGTACCAATGTGCAAACGTGGCTGGTCATTGGTTTATATTTTCAGCTGTCTAATAAGCTGGAAGCCATTACAGCAGTTCAGTACAACAAATGGTCTTTTTTTGGACTGGATAAAACGTTTTGAGTTCTGCAAGTTATAATACAAATAAACATAAAAGATATAAACGTAAATGAAAAAATGATACAATTACATTTTGTCATGACATGACCTGTTTAACTTGATTTTAAACCTGTGTCTTTATGTTTCATTTTCTCTCCACTTCTTTGTGGCGTGATATGGGAGTTCAGACTGTGCTGCGTTGGACGCTTATGGCTGAGTGTATAGGGTGAGTGGGACGATGGGAAAATTCCAAAATTGTCAGTCACGTCAAGTCTGAACAGGGGGATTGTAGAATGTCTATCATGAGTCACGCTTTTGTTCGGATTGGAGAGGATAAATAATAAAGGCCATACATCTGCAATAATTGATTTGACAGGCTTATTATAGTGCAATAGCATGACGTTGTAGTGGATCCTCTGGCTGATTTCCAGTGAAAAATCTTAGAAAGAGGTTATTTATAATGTGGGTTTAAGGTTTTCAGTGGCGTGAAGCCGAGAATAGAACGAGGTGGGAGAGCCAAAGTGTTTGTCTAAGGTGGCTTTTGTCTAGAAGATCGCAGATTACGCTTGTCATGGGGGTGGGAGTAGTGGTTCAGATCAAAGATATGTGTGGATGTGTGCGCACAGGTTCCTGTGAGGTAGAGTGTATAAGATCGGGTTAAACATGCGGGTTCATTGTGTTCAGGAGCTTGGCGTTTTTTGTGTGAGACTGGAGGCTCATTTTTGAGCTGTGCGTAAGGTGAGGAGAGAAAGTGCAGGGCTACTCTGTCTGGATGGCTGAGTTCGTGAAGCATGTCATTGCTGCAAATGGAGCGCACTGATGAAGTGGTTCTGCATGTCTCCCAGCGTCTACAGATATGCCTCCTGCACGTGTGTCTGCCTGCCTACTGTTTGTGTTCCCGTTCCAAAGCAAACATACACATTAACCAGCAAGTCTTCCTCTCAGGTCACACACATACATATGCACTACACCCTTTTTCACTTAGGTGTGCAGACTGTGCACACACACATACTACCTTCAACCATGAAAAATGCTTTTATTTTTACACATAACTTCTGTTAATAAGTCATTTTATGCCGTAAAAATGCAGTTTAAACACAAAGTAATTTGAAAAAAGTTCTTCTATGTTGAGCATGTTTTTTAATTTATGGGAAAAAAACACTCATGACTGTGTTTCAAGGTCAGCAAGTCTCCTAAAATATCAGACAGTTTTATGACAAGGCAAGATTAGTTCAGTTTACTTGAAAAATGCCATGTGGTGTGACTTCTAAAAACTTAATATTATTATGAATATAAAAATATATTTGAAAATCATTATCATTACTTCAAATGTGTTTTAATATAGATTCATATGCATGTATGTAATCACATGTTTGAGGTGTAGAGAAAAAAAAATAGTACATTTATTTGATGGTTACACCACATGACATTTTTAGAGTCATTCAATTTAATCTCTTCTTGAAAATGGAGAAAAAGATTTTCAAAACCATATGAAACCAACATGAGTGCAAAGAGTATTTGCATTTCTAAGAACTTGCCTCATGAGTTTCAAACAAGATTTGTCATTGACCTTTTAATCTAAACGTAGTCTAAATATTGTGAAGCAATACCTAAATATTGATTCTTCCATGCAGTCATATATGTAACTTCATTTAAGCTGTCAACAACATGCTGGGATTTAGTGATAACTGTCTTGATATTGTAGCATTTTGTAGTTTCTGAGATGGTATGAAGGCATGTCAGATGCATAAAATATGATTCTGTCATTATTTGCGGTTGTGAAAGACCAAGGCTATAAATCTCTCAGCGAAAATACCTGAAATACCCATATACGCACAGCCGCCTTAAGCAAGTATATTTGCATTTAAAAGACGATAGAGCCTCACTTGCACATATCACACCTGTTCCAATGTTGAACGTAAACAGGAAGTAAGCACTTATACGTGTAGTGCTCCATGTCCCGGCATGCATACGTGTGGACTTGGTGGCATTCTTTCCCTGCGTGTGACCGCAGGCTCAGTAGTGCATTGTGTGCGAGTGTGTTCGTTTGGATTGAGTGTTATTAGAAAACAGTGTCCGGGGCGGGGTGCTGTTATTGTGAGCGTCACAAGTGGTGATTTTGCACTTCAAACACAACCTTTCTGTCCACCCACTCTCTCCCTATGAGCCTAATGATTATCTCTTCTTCTCAAACGGACAGTCACTTGACTCTGCGTACACTCGGCCCCCTCCTGCATTCTAGTGTGTCCCGCCTGGGGAAACCCAGGAGGAGCTTTCTCAGTTGAAGCCACATCACTGACATTCTGAGCATTCTTCTTTTCTTGAGCTCTCTTTCTCTCTAAATGCCTCTCCCTCCCTCATCTCTCAGCACAACAACAACAGCATTGGTGAGTGATTTGCACCTTGCCTTAACATTCACATTTTTCTAGTAATGTGAACAAAGCAGACTTGTTAAGAGAACTGTTTTGTTTGAGTTCTGTGCACTAAGCTTATCTTAAATCTCTAATTTGGCTGAACTTGTCAAATTGAGTTATGAACACTCAAGTTTTCTGGTAACCTATACTTATACACAAGTTACCTATACAAAGTTACAGTAAGTTTTATTAACTCAAAAATGATAAACTAATTTGCCTGAGAAATTTGAGGCAATCAGTTTCCACAGGTTTTCCAAGTAAGTTCAACTCATTACTTTTTACAGTGCAGGTGGACAGCATCGCTCACTGTATCATCAACAAGACCACACTCTAGGTCTGTGTGGTCACATTTTTCTTGTCAAACACTTGCTAAAAAGCAAATTGTCTACATTTTAAGTAGATATGTTTTTTGTTGCCGTTAAGAGCATCACACCTCATAGCTTACACACTTTATGTAGTTTGCACTCATTTTTTATACATTAAGTATAAATTGCTTCCATATACACTCCCATTTAAAAATTTCGTGTCTGTAAGATTTTCAAAGAATTTTTTTTTCTGCATCAATGCATTAAATTTATCAAAAGTGACAGTAAAGACATGTCACTGATGTTACAAAATATTTCAAATAAAGGGTTTGAGTTTAATTTTTTTAATTCATCAAAGAATCCTGGAAATTTTTTTTGGTTTAAACTAAAATATTAAGCAACACAAATTGAGCACAAAATCAGCATATTTAAATAATTTCTGAAGGTTCATGTGACACTAAATACTGCTTTGCCACCACAGGAATAAATTACATTTTAAAATATATTCAAATATAAATTTTCACAATATTAATACAATACTGTATTTTTGATCCCTTAAATGCAACTTTAGGGAGCATAAGAGACTTGTTAAAAAAAAAAAAATCTTACTGACCCCAATCTTTCAATCTTTTGAACAGTATTTTATATATTGTTTGATGATATTTTGGTTTCTGCACTGAATTAATCTTTTCAACCCTCTCCTCACAACTTTATATGAATATTATTTTGATTGTACAATGTGACAAAAAACTACACAAGTGCCAATGATGAGGCACATTTATAATTTTTGATGTGATGGTTTTGCTTCCACCTGGTGGTTGACAGTGTGAGTGTTTGCTCATTTAGTGCTGAAAGTAAAAGGAAGAGAGTTTATCATCCATCAGTGTAGTTTTACTCTGACCCCCACTAAATAAGCACATAAATCACTACAACTGGGCCAGTAACCACCCAGGAGCTTGTCTTAGGTAGAAGACTGCTGAACTTTGGCGGTCCTGTCAATAAATAACCCAAATCTCTGAAGTATTCTCAGCACTGCAGAGAGTCATGTTACAGAAGTGTGTGAATATGGGATCATCAGGTCAAAGGTATGGAAAAAGGATATAAGACAAGCACGAACAACAAAAACCTACAAATAAAGATCATAAAAGATGATGAAATGAGCATTTATTTGAGGCCCTTGAGGATCTTTTTTTTAATTTATTCTGCAGTAAAGTGGCATCTTTTTGTTTGCCTCAGTCATGCTCATAATCTGAAATTTACAACCTTTTCCACACATACCAGGGTTGTTTGTGGTCTCATGTGAAACTAGGCCAGCACCAGACCAACACTGTTCGTGGCTTTATTTCAAACGGAGCTCACCCAGGAGCTTGTCTTAGGTAGAAGACTGCTGAACTTTGGCGGTCCTGTCAATAAATAACCCAAATCTCTGAAGTATTCTCAGCACTGCAGAGAGTCATGTTACATGTGTGTGTGAATATGGGATCATCAGGTCAAAGGTATGGAAAAAGGATATAAGACAAGCACGAACAACAAAAACCTACAAATAAAGATCATAAAAGATGATGAAATGAGCATTTATTTGAGGCCCTTGAGGATCTTTTTTTTTATTTATTCTGCAGTAAAGTGGTATCTTTTTGTTTGCCTCAGTCATGCTCATAATCTGTGAAATTTACAACCTTTTCCACACATACCAGGGTTGTTTGTGGTCTCATGTGAAACTAGGCCAGCACCAGACCAACACTGTTCGTGGCTTTATTTCAAACGGAGCTTTGCCAGATGTCGGCTAGCCGGTGACTTCATGTCTGCGCCAACCAACTGGAGCAGGCGATAGTGAAGCAAGTTTGCGGCTCCACTCTCCCTCTGCACAGAGACATGAATCTGCTGCTTGCAATTTTGCATCTTTTTTCCATTAACATATGCCAAAGCTGTAAAGCTATAATTTTACAGTTTTAGGCTTATTTTACCTTATTTTTATGAGCTGGCATTGAGCCTGTTCTTTTGAAATCCTGTTTCCGCCTCAGAGTAAAAAAGTATACAACGGTAATTGCCCAGTTGTGATTTTACATCAGTGACTTTATTTCTTATTTTCAAGTCAGCATAAAATGAAACGTACCCTATCTATTTTCCAAATGCATGTTATAGATCTTATTGTGAGCAGTTCATCCATACATATGTTTGGGTTTTTTTGGTAACTTTTAATCAAAGTTTCAAATGATCTTCTGGTGAAACCTCTCTCTAGTGAGGTATGCTGGACCTTTCCGGTAAACCCCATCAATTTATTACAATTAACAGCAAGCTAGCATTCAGATCTACCTCCATCCAATCAACAACCAATCAACAGTTACACTTGGACAATTGTAGGTAATCAATAGGTGCGTAGGAAAAACAACCAAAAAACAGGTCCAACATCAAAGCAAAAAAGAATAAATCCCGCACACCCTATGCACTTGCAATTGTATCAAAATATATGATGAGGAAGGTTTAATAATGTATTACATCATTGATTGGTAATGATGTGTCCACGTGTTGCAGTGATTGGTCATGTGTTGTTTTTAAATTGGATTGTCAGAACTGTCTGTATATACCTGATGAAGGTCATGGGACCGAAACGTTGTGAGTGAATAATACATTTATATTTTGATACAATTGCTAGTGCGGATAGTGTGCGGGAATTATTCTTTTTTTGTTTCGATAATCTGTTACACTCAGATGAATTTTGTTACGCTAACATTCTAATCATTCCAAAGTAAATATGTGATGTGATGTCATCTTAAACTCCACTGTTCTTCCTCTTTATGTGCTTTCTAATACTTGCTTTTTTATCAACTCATAGTTGACACGTCTTGGGAGTGATGCACTGGCTTCCCCTGGTTGCCATGGTGATCGCCTCGGCCCTGCCTTTCCCTCAAAGTCCTGTGCCCAGGCTTGTTGCCGCAATGATAGAGCCTGGCAGAAACGACAGCGACAGCAGCAGCAGCGTCCCGACCAACTCATCAGTGGACCATGACTCTTCTCACAACAACTACAGCACACATGACATAGCTCCTCACAGAACAGACGATAAGCAGAGCACGTTTGAGGAGGACCATATATCCAGAGGTAGAGCAAACCAAGAGAATCTTCTAACAGAAGACATTTTTGTCAATAACCCAAAGCAGGACCACACAGGTGGAGGAAGGACTACCGGAGCAGATGCCTCCAGGCCGCATAATCCTAGGAAATACAAATCACAAAAAATAGCCAGTTCCCAAAGCAACGATATTCTCAAGGACTATCAGCTTGAACGTAGCCAGTTTCATGAAGAAAGCAGTATTGAGGCAGAGACTTTACTTAAAGACGACAGGAACGCAAGAAGTGAACTGAAAGACAGGCCTCTTGAAGGTCCGAAGGTCTCTCTGCAGAGCCCTCCAGTGCAGGAACATCTGGACGAAGCTCAGACAAATGCGAAAGAGTTGCTGCAGCAATCTGGAGGCTTTGGAGCAGAACCGGGCTTTGGGTTTGATGACATAGGCCTACGAGAAGAAGATCAGCTGCTTTTGCTGGACGCCCATCCACGGGTACTCTTCTCCCCGGCCCTTTCCCCACCCAAACACCCGCCTCTGCTCTTAATGCTGGAGTTGGGCTTATTGGCCGATGACGTTGAGGACGAGGAAAGTCACATGATGGATGCTGCCACGTCTGGTCACGGAGGCGACAAAGAAGCATACAGAAACTTACTCTTGGGTCTCTCTGATTCTGATGGCCCGGTTCCAGGTGTCCGCCGCAAGCGGCAAGCCGCCCACAGCGCACAAGGCATCGAACGCTCCGTATGCGAGGCCGAAAGCGGGTGGGTGACCAACAAGAAGACGGCGGTGGACTTTCGGAGCAACACCGTCACTATTCTGCAAAAGATCCAGACCCAGACTGGGCCGCTCAAGCAGTATTTCTATGAAACAAAGTGCCGTAAGCCAGATTCAAATAGTAAAGGTGAAGTGCAGGCGGTGGAGGGGGCCAGCTGCTTGGGGGTGGATAAGAAACACTGGATGAGCAGGTGCGAAACCAAGCAGTCGTACGTACGCGCGCTCACCTCGGATGAAAACAAGAGGATAGGATGGAGGTGGATCCGTATTGACTCCTCCTGCGTTTGCGTGCTGCTCACTAGAGGAACGTACTATACTGAGAAGAAGTTGGAGAGGGGCAGAGTGTGAGAAGGCAGAAGTTACAGATAGCTCGGACTGTCTGAACAAAGGATTGACGCAGAGTTCATGTGAATAAAAGAGCGTTTAAGGGACTGTATCTGTTCTGGTCCACTGTGTGGGGGATATTTCTTTTCCAGATGTTCCTGCATCGCACCTGACAAAACCTTATCGCTGTACCCCAGTGTCTCGCTGAGGGATGGTCATGAAAATCACCCTCATGTTGCTCAAAACCTGTAGGATTTATTTTCTCCTGTGAAACACAAATGGATACAGTGGTGGAGTTTTTGGACACTAAGGCTGATGATACACAGGGCAACTTTTTGAGCAATGTTGCCGGGCAACTTTGAGCAAATTTGCCATCAACGGGCAACCAGGTGAGACACAGGGCCCACAACCGATCTAAAGTATCTAGATAGAAATTTGTTACCCATTCTCAATGGGAAAGTGCCCAAGCAACATTGCTCAAAAAAGGTTGCCTGGCAAAATTGCTCAAACATTTGCCCCGTGTATCATCAGCAAATGATGATAAACATGTTTGCATTTCAATGCATTAGACATGTTAATGCATGTTTTTTAAACATGCATTAAACATGTTTGCATTTCAATGCATTAGATACTGAATATCAAACCAAATGGCATCTGCAAACAAATAATGGCCAAGCTTTTCACTTTTCTGAGCCACTTTTTTTTTTAAAAGTTGTTTTTACCAAGGTGTATGAAGTCAGTTCTCCTCAAGTTTATGCAGGTTTTCTAGCAGAATAGTTATAATAACATATGAAATATTAATCAGTTTGACACCCAAAAGGACTTTTTGTCTTCATTTTGAAAGAATTTGAGACCAGTAACAATAAAAAGTGTGCTTGTGCAATGTTTCTTTAAAAAGAAGTGCCTCGTTTTGATATTTTCACATATAATGCGAAAAACATGGTACATTTTTAAATGTGGCTTAAGTGTCCAAATATTGTATATTTAGTGAATTTCATACAACAAAACCCAGTAAGTTGTTACGCTCCGAAAAAGTACTATGAAATTAATCCATGGTTGTATGGGCTATATCAAAGTACCTTTTAAGAACATTCAGTTCACTCTGCAGCCATATTTGCAGTGCCTCCAGGTGGGTATTTTAAAGGGATAGTTCACCCAAAAATGAAAATTCTGTCATTAATTACTCACACTCATGTCGTTCCAAACAATCAGTTTGACACCCAAAAGGACTTTTTGTCTTCATTTTGAAAGAATTTGAGACCAGTAACAATAAAAAGTGTGCTTGTGCAATGTTTCTTTAAAAAGAAGTGCCTCGTTTTGATATTTTCACATATAATGCGAAAAACATGGTACATTTTTAAATGTGGCTTAAGTGTCCAAATATTGTATATTTAGTGAATTTCATACAACAAAACCCAGTAAGTTGTTACGCTCCGAAAAAGTACTATGAAATTAATCCATGGTTGTATGGGCTATATCAAAGTACCTTTTAAGAACATTCAGTTCACTCTGCAGCCATATTTGCAGTGCCTCCAGGTGGGTATTTTAAAGGGATAGTTCACCCAAAAATGAAAATTCTGTCATTAATTACTCACACTCATGTCGTTCCAAACCCGTAAGACCTTCGTTCATCTTCAGAACACAAATTAAGATATTGTGATGAAATCCGAGCGCTTTCTGACCCTCCATATACAGCAATGTAACTGAAATGTTCCCAGACCCAGAAAGGTAGTAAGGACATCATTAAAATAGTCCATGTGACATCAGTGGTTCAACTGTAATTTTACGAAGCTACGAGAATACTTTTTGTGTGTATATATATATATATAATACTTTTTTATTCAACAATTACATTTTTGGGTCTGGAAAACGCAAGTTTCTGTTGCATTGTGGTCTATGGAGGGTCAGAAGGCTCTCGGATTTCATCAGAAGTTTCTTAATTTGTGTTCTGAAGATGAACAAAGGTCTTATGGGTTTGGAACGACATGAGGGTGAATAAATAATGACAGAATTTTCAACTATCCCTTTAACAAATGTAAGACCAGCTCCTATCTATGTGAATGGGGAAATACTGAAACCCTATAAAATGATGGCCAAACTCACAATTAAATGACATTTTTCCAAGTCAGCAAACAAATCTGACATGAACTGTCCCATCAAGGCTGTTTTTTAAGCTCTAATAGCGTTAAAAAAGCATATATTTAAGGTTGGTCCTGCCAACGTGCAGTCCCAAGCGCAAGTCTCAGATTTATGTGAGAAATGGGAGATTCTAATAGCTCTTTAATTCAGAAGGTGGGATTACTTGCTAGATTACTAGAGCTGCCATGTTGTGTTGCCGTTTTGCCCATTCATAGCAATACAAGTGAACTTTCTTGGGTAATAATATCAGTCTTTGTCTTTGATCATATTCCAAGTCTTGTCAAGTCATGTAAGGATGCGGCTGAAATGTTAGTCCTTCAATTGTTTTTTTTTCTTCTAGGTGCATTCACTGCAACTTATTTAGTGTTTCATGAAACAGTATACGGGTTTGAAGTTATATGAGGTGATGATGAGTTCCTCCACTCTGCTGTCTTTCCTCCAGTCCATATCCACGTCTCGCTAGGCCAGTGTGTAAAGTCACACAAACAAGAAAACCTCAATACTGAGAACGAGTTTTCCGTACTTTTCGTATATTGTTGCATTTGTTTTATTGTATCTATAGTATACAGACACTAAGTTATTACCGTTGAATTAGTATGTAAGTGTACGTACTTGATATTAATATATTTCTGTACAATATGTGAAACATATACATCATGCAAATATATGTGTATTTATAATAACCAAAAACAACTGAGCTGTTTAGAGGTCAGCAGAATTTGTAATTGCAGATGAAGGCTTTCTCGTTAAGTGTCCTTCAAATGCCTGTCCCAAAACATGTGCCGCCTCGCTTTCAGTGTCCGCTACGATGGTTCACCCCCATGTACTGTTCACTCAGCAAATGTTACAGAAATACAGTTCAAAAATGAGTGTTGGAAGAAATTCCCTGATTACTGTATTGAGAAAGCTGTGGAAGTCTATACACAGGGTCTGATGCCATTTTTCACATTGAGTTATTGTAATAAAAGTATTATGTAATCTTTGTAAGGTAGATACTTTTGTATATGTTTTTTTTACAAAATAGATGGAAGAGTGAGAGGGGCTTTAGTAAAATACAAATATGAATATGTGATTGTAATTCTATTTGTTTTGTAATAAAAAACAGGAAGTACTTTGATTTGCAGTGGTGGAATTCAAACAAAGCTCTCCTCGCACACAAATGAGCATCTGAAAATCACGAGCACGCTGAACTCTCCAGTACCATTAGGAACGCTTTATTTTATTTTGATTTTCATCATTATCATCATCATCATCATCATCATCATTGTTTATTTTGCAGACATCATTTTCAATTTGAATCACGGTCATCCTCATCCACAGTAATGGTTTGTTTTTAAATCGTAACACAATTTTGTCAAAATGTACACATACAAGTAGCATATTTTAATGACCTTGTTTTTAAATATTTCATATTTACGCTTTAAACTAGATCAAATTAAATTACAGTCAGAATTATTAAATGAACATGTACATACAGTTATTCAATACATACATAAAGAAAATAAATATAGTTATCATAAAAATAAAAAATAAAAATGAAAATACACATTTTACAAATTGTTCCCCAAGCTCTTAACCTCATATGTTAATGTACACATAATTTTTATTTTAAACTTCATATCGTCTTATTCCCCGAAGGTTTTAGATCGTTGTCGTCTTGGTTGTTTGACATGCATCGCAACACAGAAGCTAAACGTTTTCTCTCACTTTGTCCCTCCCTCCCACCCCGTCCCCCCGTTTCTCCTCCTCCTCGGTTCACCTCTTGTCGTCTTTTTATGGCTTGCGTTGTTAGAATGATTCTGTCCATCAGGACTCGTGTCTGCTGGTCACTTGCTTTGTCCGCAAGCATCTATCTATCTGCCACCACCAGCTTCCCTTCATTTGCTGACTCTCTCTGCTGACCTTTAGTCTTTAATCTAAATGTTCGAAGATTAAAAAAAAAAACACCTAGTAGGAACTGAGCAAGAATTGTGCCCTTGGCAGCCTCGCGTGTAGCTCTCGCTGCGGTCTTTCTCAGCTTGTGCTGATTGAGAAACACGTACAGCGAAGTCTTGGCCTCACACAGCCTGGCCTCTCGACTGTGCTGTTAAGTACACTTCCTCTGAACCTTACCGTATGTAAACATCCCTGAAGTCCAGGTTGAGTTGCCACAAACATCCTTTGCTATCGAGAGACTCAAGAGACCAATTGCAGGCGGTCAACGAAAGCCTTTCTGAGGAACTAGGGCTGCGGGCAGCGCCATTGAAACGAAGGATAGAAAGACGAGAGAGTTCATCTACAGATGTCCCATCAGCACAGACACAGGAAGTGAGAAGAGAGAATGACAGAAAGAAAGATTAAACAGTCATCCGATTCCTCCAACCATCCCATTTCTTACCACTCTTGTGTCGTACATTCTTCATGTCTTTTGTCCTTTTTTTTGCTCTTTCTCCATCCCTCTTCTGTTATTGCAGAATGGTCAGACCAGTAGAGTTATATTTATAAATGTATATATTCATTGCTTTTTTCTGCTTATCCCCCCTCCTCCCCATGAATGAAATGTAAAGCCGGTTCCAGCTCTCTGACAACGGCGCCTCCTGTGTGCGAGAGACACAATTACGACACATTGTCAGCATTTCGTGTACTGACGTTCATCAATAAAGCATCAATAAAGTCTGATTTATGGAGGCCAATTTCCACCACATAAGAAAAAAAAATATCATGTCGTAACTGAGATAAAGACAAAATAAAAATTTAGATAAAAAGTCATAATTATGACAGAGTTATTACACTTCTTGAAACTTATGAAAATTATGACATTCAAAGTCCTAATTGATATAAAAAGTTGAAATTATAAGTAAATTGTTATGACGAAAAAATGTACTTGACTTATCTAAATTTTGACTTAGTATGTCATATAACTTCTACAAGACAAATTGATCAAATATTAAGTCGTAACTGACAAAAAAAGTTGATAATTATGAGTTCAATCAAAACATTTCAGCTTGGTATGTCATAATTGAAACTTTTAATCTCATAATTATTACATTTTATCTCATAATTTTTCATTATTAATTAATCAAAATTATGCATTTTTCATGTCACAAGCATGATTAGCAATGCATTATTATTTTTCCTGTGTGGTGAAAATGGGCTTCCATACAGATGGAATCTGCAGACTGTTTCTTATTTTTTCTGATCTGAATTTAGGATAAATTGTGCATTTTAAACCAGTTAAAAGTGTTAAAATGTGCTGAAAGTATTACACTATAGGTAGCTGGAAGTATTATCATAAATGAACGAACGAGGGGTGTTTGTGTGTGAAGGACTCAAGAATTCGACAAAGTTTTGTGACCACAGACTCCATGTGGGCCTGATGATGATTCACACACAAACCCAAAGCACATGATAAAAACATGAAAAGCAACATCCTTTCCAAAACAAGTTTAATGACACAGACATATAAAGGGCATGCAAAATACGGAGGTGTCTACTCCATTACAGCAACCCAAGGAAACCCAACAGAATGCTAAACGTGCTTCAGTCAAACTCATAAATGAGCAGATTTTCATGATTTGGTATTTACAGGCATCAGCAGAGGGTAATCATTGGTAGCGGTGTACCGCAAATCTTGGGGGCCCTGCCCACACACAGTCATTAAATACTTCCATGACATACTTTTCTCTTTATCCTGTTCTGTTCAAAACATTTTTTGTTTAGCTTTCTAGATTTAGAAAGTCTGGTAGGCAAGAGAAAGTGTTTTTTTTTTTTTTTGTATTTATATATATTTATTTATTTTTTCAAATTATGTACAATAATATATCTATGTAATTGAAAAATGATTAAATCTCACCTTTGCAGTCCCTCAACAGGAGTAGGTCCTCACTGAGCCAGACTCTGCCCTCGGAGATGCTGAAGAAACAGATAAGTGAGAGATGTATTTCTAAACAGCATTATACAGCATTCACTTCGGCACCACTTTCTCATAAGGAAGCAATCTTCTTACAAAGTTTATCTGAAAACTAACACAACATCCCTCTGTCATAAAGTTATTTTAGACCTAATTGTGGGGATTTCCACAAAGCCTCGCTTATCTTTAGGTCTTTAGGTCCAATCTTTGCATTAGTCTTTCCTCTTATTTATCATTTCTTATCTGAATTATGGTATGTCCTATTCTATTGATTGCCGTGAAATAGTATAATGTACTGTATGTCTGCTTACTGGTCACGTGTATGTTGTATTATGTATAGTTAGTATGCAATATTTCGCACACAAAGCGATCAAACAAAATTCATGCAGTAGTATAACTGAAAATATCTCCACATCTTGTACTGGTATCTAGTTTTGTATATCAATTTTCTCAATGGATCTTATAATACACAGAGTGCCATTCAAAAATCTGACAAACCCACAAATCACAGAAATTTGGCAAAATCCTACAAAATGAGTTCACAACTGCACATTTTTAAATGGTTAGCACACGTGCCCGTGACACGTGCTCCTGGGAAATGGCTTGTGCTATTTCCTGACCCCTATCAGTTTCAGACATCTTTCAGTTTACATGAATCTCTTTCTCACTCAGACATAATCACTGCAAAAACTCCTAAAACACAACTGAATAAGACATACTACAGTAATACCATACTGGAATATATTGCTAATCTAAAAAATTAAATACTATCAAAACAATTAGATGTAGCTGGTAATTGCATTAAGGCCTATTCAAAAGGGCACCATTCGGAACGTCTCGGTTACGTATGTAACCCTCGTTCCCTGAAGGAGGGAACGGAGACGTCACGTCGGATGACCGACGAATTGGGATCTCGCTTAGAGAGACCAATCCACTTCGAGTGTAAACTAAACGAGCCAATGCACATTGGCATGCGATTATTGCATCCAGCTGCTGCTGATCACAGCGTGAGTATAAGTAGGCAGCAGATGCAGCGCATATTCAGGTTTTCGCTGAGGAGCCGAGCCGGTGACCCGGCCGCTCAGCGGTGGTACAGGGCAACGTCGTCTTTAAAAAAACGCACCCGAAATTGCTCTTTTAGTGGAAAAAGCTCTTTTAGCGTGCTGAAGCGCACAGGGGAGATGGCCGTCTGCAACACACACAGGGGTAGTGCAGCCTGCTGTGTGCAACCCACTCGACACGGGAAACCACCACCGCTGAAGCGCCGTACCGCCAACACGAAGAGCTCTCCAAGAGCGCGCTGAACTCGTTCAGTCTTCTTCTCTCAGTAGAGTAGTCAGGAGCAGAACGATGTGATCGCTCGGCTCCGAAGCGAAAAGCTGAATATGCGCTGCATCTGCTGCCTACTTATACTCACGCTGTGATCAGCAGCAGCTGGATGCAATAATCGCATGCCAATGTGCATTGGCTCGTTTAGTTTACACTCGAAGTGGATTGGTCTCTCTAAGCGAGATCCCAATTCGTCGGTCATCCGACGTGACGTCGAGAGTGACCAACTGAAAGGGAACCAATTTTGCACTGTAATGTAAACATAAACCATGTAACATATTCTGCAGTGAATTCTAAACTGCTGTCATTCTTGTTTCGTAAAGAAATGTAACAAAAGTAAACACTAGGTAATGCTACTTGTTTGTGTTTTTAGGTCATCATTTTGTGAGTGACAAAGTGTTTTTGTCGCTCGACAAGCTTTGCTAGTGTTAAGGAATTATTGTAAACGACTTGATCTGATCTGTTTTTTTCAGTTTCAGTGCATATTGGGTGTGAAATTTATAGCTGTGTGAAACAAAAAATTGCTAAGGAGAACTGTGTGAGGAGTTTAAAAAAAAAAAGTATTTAGCAATGTGTCCTAGCGATTGTTAAAAAAACTGTAATAGGATTATTAAAATGAAAAAAGTGTCTTGACAGTGGAGAACGTGCGAGCTCACCATCGCTCTGGACCTTCCTCAGGGTGACTGAGGGGGTAGAGATGGCTGAGGCACGAAAGTTAGCAGGCAAGGTCTCTGAGGAGTCAGAGGTCACGCCCCTCAGATCTTTCTCCCGGAACATCTTCCTCCATGAAGGGGAGCGGGTGAACGTCTTAGTGCCATCCTAGAGGACACGGGAACGGAGGAAAAACACCAGAATCCATGTTAGTGAGTCCAGTCACTCAGAAGTGACTAATTCTGATCAGTCATGTCATCAAAATGCATCTGACTGTTGAAAGTCCTGTGAGAGGAGTGTCATTATACTTTCAGTGGTGGGAGGTAAAGGATGATCAACATCCAGCTGTGTTCATGTCCCATGCTGCTCACCTCGTCTGGCCTCCTCTCTGTTCCCATGGCGATGAGAGAGTTGTATTCCTTCTCCAGAAGTTGTCGTGCCTGGATGTGGAATAAACATCCTTTACATGTAATCAACCCAGTCCGGTCAGGAGTAATGAGTAGGCACTGCTTTCATCTATAAAGCTCTTATTGTTTGGAGACTTGATGAATCAACAGGGTTTTCATGCAAAAAATACATCTACTGTATAAATAGACCGCCTGTATATATAAATATTTATTTTATGAGTAAATTTCATTTATTAGTAAATTGGAATATTACAGAAACAATTTGTGAGGAAAAAAATGCTTCTATCCCATTTGTTCAAAAGAAAAAAAAATCATGACTTGATGTGCATGTAAGAATTTATTAACATGTTTTCTTATCAAATAACATTTATTCACCCTAAACAAATATGTTTTTTTGTAATGCGCATTTTCCATCTGAAATTTGCATAAAAATGCAGACATTGTGATGCATTCATTTGTGACAGGTTGAGTTTGAATGAAAACAAAATTCCATAAAATTTATTTTTGATTTATTTTTATACATGATCTGTATTAACTTCCATTTAGTGGCATAATGAATTTAATCATTATCCCTGACAATATTAAAGAAACAGCTGAAAACTCATCTCTTCGATGAGCACTTAACTGCATCCTGCTTAAAATATTAAATAAATAAATAATTTCATCTACGCTTTAATCCCTCCCTGTTCTAGCTTTGAAACAACATCTGAAACTTTGTATTACTAGCCATTCTTTTGTTTATTGCCTCCTTAAGATGAATTGCTTTTTGTATTCCTCATCTGTAATTCGCTTTAGATAAAAGCTTCTTGCAAATAAATAAATGTAAATCTAATTTAATGTGTTAGAATATGGGTTATGTCCAGTGTTGGGAAGGTTACTTTGGAAATGTAATAGCTTCCAGATTACAAGTTACCCTATTTAAAATGTAATAAGTAGTGTAACTATTTCAATTACTTCATAAAAGTAATGTAATTGATTACATTTAATTACTTTTTGATTGTCTTTATGTTAATCATTTTCAAACATTTAAAGCAGGCAGGGTAACCTTACAGAAGTACTTAACACTGATTACTTTTGAAATCCTTCATCACTTGAATTAAGATTATAATAATTTAATTTTAAAGCACAGCCACCATAAAATCAGACTTTGGCACCTCTTTTTACCTTGAGATCATTCTGAGGTTAAAAACTGATTTAGAATCATAACAGGAAACAGTTAATAGCTATGATACTGTTTTTGTCAAATCAAAATCAAATCTTTGCATATGATAGGAAACACTGGTATCTAACAATGCCTTGGAAAAAAATTGTTAAATCCTAAAATAAACAAATAAACCCAAATAGGAAATAATAAAACATTTGTCTAATAAGCATGTGACATATTGGGTGTCCTAAACATTGATGCCTCGTAGTGCAGTCAATGCAATTTATGAAAGAAATCAATTAAATCTGCATGTGTGTGCGTGTGTGTGTGATAAAATTCAGATGTAACCCCATTTGTAATCGTTAACATTTTCAGTAACTGTAACTGATTATTTTGATTACATTTTGTAGTTAAATTACGTAATTCCGTTACATGTAACTAGTTACTCCCCAACACTGGTCATGTCTGAAAGTGTGTAAAACACAAATATATATTTGTGAGGAGTGCTGTCATTGTACCTGTGTGTTCTGATTGGGTATCTGCAGGAGCAGGGCGAGGTCAGTGTAATCAAATGTGTCGTCCAGGGCGAGCAGGGCACCATGCACACCGCTCTCAGTCAGGTTATCTGCATACTCCTTCAAGCCGATGGACTGCATCCAGCACATCACACGCTCGTTTGACCACACCATCACATCTAGACAGGAAACACAAGGGCTGGACTATGAATAGAATTGCAGGAGGGTGTTAACCACTGATCATTATCGCTGGATAATCATCGATTTCCATCTTGGGTGATGCCTCTGGATTTCATCTTTTGTTTCAGTTGCTCCTGATCTTTCAGATGGACCTCTTATGGCCAATGCAACATTTGGACACATGTGTTTTTGTTTCAGACAAAGTCTTTGTCTCTGTTTTGCATTTCCAGGGGATTGCATGGGCTTTGCATTTGTTTTGTTGATTCAGCTTCTCCAAACCAAAGTTCAAAGGAAGGAATGCAATCATGGAAAACAGTCAAACCGTTCCTACCGAGTCATTTAATATGATGGTGACTATATTAAAACACCCTCACAGCTTCAGATAACTGCATATTCTGTAGATTTCTGTCTGTAAAGGGTGGAAAAGCTATTGATGACAACATGCCATGAACTAGGGGCCTGGTTTAGCCAGCATTGCTACTGTTAAATAAAACTAAAACTACTACAAACAATTGTCACTGATTGAAAGAAAGCTGAGAAAGAAAGAAAGAAAGAAAGAAAGAAAGAATAAGTTAATAAGTTTTATTAAATGAAAAACTTAAACTAAGAAAAAGATTTAAAATGTTGCCTTGGTAAACTATTGAAATAAAATAAGTTAAAGTGCTAAAATTGCAAAGACTAAAATGGAAATAAAAAATAAAGCTAAATAGAAATATTTAAAAACTAATAAAATGGACATAACAAAATTACTAAAACTAAAATTAAAATATAAAAATAAAAGCTAATTCCAAATATTAATAAATGCTATTATAGTATATAGTAATACCAAAATAACACTTGGTTACATGTCTTAGTAACCACAGTTAATCATCCCGAAATATCCAATAGATCTGGCTATTGATTGTTTTAATGTGTTTTCATGTACTGTAGTTGGAAACGCACTGATTTTAAAATAATGAAATGCCAATAACTGATAAATGTCAAACATTAAAACATCTTTTAAAGAAAAAAATAAAACACTACAAACAATTGATTGGAATACAGCAGGTATATGTAGGCATCAAAACATTGCAGTATTGTACAGTATGAAAAATGGAAATTAATTTTGACATTTACTAAAGATTACATGTAACCGTTTTAAATTCTTAGTATTTTTAAAGACTCACTTTGCATGTAGCAATGCTCACAAAAGTATCCCTGCACTACAGTGAGCAGAGAGATGTGTGCATGCAAAGCTATTCACTCATGCTTAATATAGTCTCAAATGGCATGAAGGCATCTGTGTTGCTACGCGATGAATAACTTCTAGATCAGAGAAGGCATCTGTTTCTAATCAAGGTACTGAATGAGGCGGTAACTGCACCTTTAAAACAACTCACAACTGTGAGATTAATAATGCGATCTGTGCATTGTGCTTTGATCAGTTGACTCTTCAAATGTGAAATCTCTATTGTGCCATTGAATCCTGTGCATAATGGAAGGCTGGGCCGCTCAACGCTTTCCAGACGTCATTGCTGGTAATGTATGTTATTATTAACAAATGCATTCTGTGTAAACACCCTTCCTCTCTCTCTCTGCCATATTCTCATTCACTGTCTGATGTTTTGATGAACTGTGCATTCCACAAGTGACTGTTGTTGCTTTTCCCCTTTTGTACATTTTGTTTATCAGACTGTTCTGCTGTATGAATTGATTGATGATGCAAAGCAAAGATTAACATGATAAAACCCAAAGAGAACTTGGAAAACCACCAGAGAATGTCATGAGATTCCTGCTCTACCAGCTTAGACCAACTTGGACTTCCATGCTCACGCAGACTGGTTTATGCTGGTTTAGCTGGTGGATCAGTATAACTCAGAATGCAAAACTAAGCAAGTCTTCCTGGATGAACTAGTTAGTATAAAGGAATGAATAAAAAGTACACTAGCAATCAAAAGTTTGGGGTCGAGAAAATGTTTAGTTTCTTATTCTCAACCAAGGCTGCATTTATTTGACCAAAAATACAGTAAAAATGCTAATATCGTGAAATATTATTACAATTTAAAATAAATGATTTCTAGCTTAATTTATTTTAAAATGTAATTTATTCCTGTGATGGCAAAGCTGAATTTTCAGCAGCCATTACTCCAGTCTTCTGAAAACAACTGTGCTCTTTAATATTTTTGTGGAAACTGTGATAAATTTTTTCACAATTATTTGATGAACAGAAAGTTCAAAACAACAGGATTTATTTGATTAATCTTTCATAACAGAGCCAACGTAGACCCTCATTTGACGTTAAAACTACTGTCAGGATTTACTAAGTGGGAAATTGGCGCTGAAAAGGCAGTTATTTTTGCGACTCACCTTATTGAAAATGCATTTGTTGGAGTTTCCCTTTCAATCTGTAAATTTATGGGAGGAGAGTATTGAAATGAATCACGCAACGTGATTTACTAAGATTTGTGCTCGTCAATTCACTGGTATTTGCGGCATTATTTAATGCCCAAAAAAAACCCCCTTAGCTGTTATAAATTCACTGTAAACCACGGCTTCACGGGGCTTATTGCTTTTATAAAACGGTTATTCCATATACGTAGCAAGGTTTCACAAAATAAAACAAAGCTAATAAAATGTAACGATATTGATAAAAACATCCTTCTTCCACCAAACAATGTAGTTCTTCAGAAACGGTTGTGGTTGCAACAAAGTGGTTGCCGAGCAACTCACAGTTGCTAAAACAAACACGTGTATGTTTGTAGAGTAATTTACAACAACTTCGAACGCGGCTCAACCAATCAGAATCAAGGATTGGAACTATCCATTTTATAATTTATATTTTAAAACAAACCCCACATCAAATAAATAATACAAATAAAAAAAAATATCTTCATATAAACAAACTAAGGCTTTGCCTGTGCTCTTTCCATTGAAAATTAGAGGCAACCACTGTATTTTAATCACAATACAAAAAGAGATGCTGCATGCATGGTTTTTAATATAAATTAGACTGTAAAATTTTGAAATTTGAAGCAAAAGCGTAATGGTCTGACTTTTACTTGATACTACACTCTACTTGAAACTATACTACACAAAACATATGAACGAAACAAAATCAGCAGACGGGCTACATGTGAACAAAATTCGCTCTCTGCAATTCATTTAACATCTCAACCGATCTGAATCATATTTGTATCGATTTGTAACTGGATCGGTGTGCATTGTTACATCCCTAATCAGTACTGTAGTAGATTACAATAAAAAAAAAATTTTTAATAAATATTTGCAAGCTACAATAGTGTTAATGGTGTGTTACGGACACCAACATGCCATGCAAGGGACCAGCATCATATGCAACGTGGACAAGACCCCTACAATGACACTGTACCCTTGTACTCAGTGTTAGGCATCTCTGTTAGCAAAGATAAGCAAGTAAGAAAATGAGAAGAAGGAAAAGATTAAAAAAAAGAAAACCTTTATTCTGGTGCTGGCTCTCATCTCTCCTCCTCTCCAGCTCCTTGCGGTCATAATTGAGGCGCTTCAGGCACATGATGCCATAATGCAGGCTCACCCTGTGGGGTCAAAAGGTCACAAGGATCAAGAGAGAGGTTGCGGGGCTATCTAAATTCATTAGAACACTCCATCCTAACAAACTGTTACAAGAGCTGACCCAAGGCACATCAGAGACTAGGAAAGGCCTTAAGACACACACCTGCACCATCAGAATAACTGATTGGCATTAGATGGCATGAGATTAGGAATGATAAAGAGAAGGAATAATGAAGCGTGTAGCAGCATTTAACCGATGCGGAGAGGGAGACAGAAAATACCTGTGGAAACTGTCCACCATTTTCAGCTGCCCACGCAGCTCTTTCTTGGTCAGATGGTCCAACATGCGGGCGTCCACCAGTGACTCCATGAAGTAGCTTCTGTACTGGGGCAAACCCAGACTGGGCAGCCAATCATTGCCCACCCACTCATGGTTCATATCTCCATAAGCCAGGATCTA